>NW_022589712.1:64453156-64634431 GCF_004348235.1 Phoca vitulina | reverse complement strand
TTTGTGTCTTCCTCAATTTCTTTCATGAGTATTTTATAGTTTTCTGAGTACAGATCCTTTGCCTCTTTGGTTAGATTTATTCCTAGGTATCTTATGGTTTTGGGTGCAATTGTAAATGGGATCGACTCCTTAATTTCTCTTTCTTCTGACTTGTTGTTGGTGTATAGGAATGCCACTGATTTCTGTGCATTGATTTTATATCCTGCCACTTTACTGAATTCCTGTATGAGTTCTAGCAGTTTTGGGGTGGAGTCTTTGGGATTTTCCACATAAAGTATCATATCATCTGCAAAGAGTGAGAGTTTGACTTCTTCTTTGCCAATTTGGATGCCTTTGATTTCTTTTTGTTGTCTGATTGCTGTGGCTAGGACTTCCAATACTATGTTGAATAGCAGTGGTGATAGTGGACATCCCTGCCGCGTTCCTGACCTTAGGGGGAAAGCTCTCAGTTTTTCCCCATTGAGAATGATATTCGCTGTAGGTTTTTCATAGATGGCTTTTATGATATTGAGGTATGTACCCTCTATGCCTATACTCTGAAGAGTTTTGATCAAGAAAGGATGCTGTACTTTGTCAAATGCTTTCTCTGCATCTATTGAGAAGATCATATGATTCTTGTTCTTTCTTTTGTTAATGTATTGTATCACGTTGATTGATTTGCGGATGTTGAACCAACCTTGCAGCCCAGGGATAAATCCGACTTGGTCGTGGTGAATAATCCTTTTAATGTACTGTTGGATCCTATTGGCTAGTATTTTGGTGAGAATTTTTGCATCCATGTTCATCAGGGATATTGGTCTGTAATTCTCCTTTTTGATGGGGTCTTTGTCTGGTTTTGGGATCAAGGTAATGCTGGCCTCATAAAATGAGTTTGGAAGTTTTCCTTCCATTTCTATTTTTTGGAACAGTTTCAGAAGGATAGGTATTAATTCTTCTTGAAATGTTTGGTAGAATTCCCCTGGGAAGCCATCTGGCCCTGGGCTTTTGTGTTTTGGGAGATTTTTGATGACTGCTTCTATTTCCTTAGTGGTTATAGGTCTGTTCAGGTGTTCTATTTCTTCCTGGTTCAGTTTTGGTAGTTGATACATCTCTAGGAATGCATCCATTACTTCCAGGTTATCTAATTTGCTGGCATAGAGTTGCTCATAATATGTTCTTATAATTGTTTGTATCTCTTTGGTGTTGGTTGTGATTTCTCCTCTTTCATTCATGATTTTGTTGATTTGGGTCATTTCTCTTTTCTTTTTGATAAGTCTGGCCAGGGGCTTATCAATCTTGTTAATTCTTTCAAAGAACCAGCTCCTAGTTTCGTTGATCTGTTCTACTGTTCTTTTGGTTTCTATTTCATTGATTTCTGCTCTGATCTTTATTATTTCTCTTCTCCTGCTGGGTTTAGGCTTTATTTGCTGTTCTTTCTCCAGCTCCTTTAGGTGTAGGGTTAGGTTGTGTACTTGAGACCTTTCCTGTTTCTTGAGAAAGGCTTGTATTGCTATATACTTTCCTCTTAGTACTGCCTTTGCTGTATCCCAAAGATTTTGAATAGTTGTGTTTTCATTTTCATTGGTTTCCATGAATTTTTTTAATTCTTCTTTAATTTCCTGGTTGACCCATTCATTCTTCAGTAGGATGCTCTTTAGCCTCCATGTATTTGAGTTCTTTCTGACTTTCCTCTTGTGATCGAGTTCTAGTTTCAAAGCATTGTGGTCTGAAAATAGGCAGGGGATGATCCCAATCTTCTGGTACCAGTTGAGACCTGATTTATGACCTAGGATGTGATCGATTCTGGAGAATGTTCCATGGGCACTAGAGAAGAATGTGTATTCCGTTGCTTTGGGATGGAATGTTCTGAATATGTCTGTGAAGTCCATTTGGTCCAGTGTGTCATTTAAAGTCTTTATTTCCTTGTTGATCTTTTGCTTAGATGATCTGTCCATTTCATTGAGGGGGGTGTTAAAGTCCCCCACTATTATTGTATTGTTGTCAATGTGTTTCTTTGCTTTTGTTATTAATTGCCTTATATAATTGGCTGCTCCCATGTTAGGGGCATAGATATTTACAATTGTTAGATCTTCTTGTTGGATAGACCCTTTAAGTAGGATATAGTGTCCTTCCTCATCTCTTATTACAGTCTTTGGTTTAAAATCTAATTTGTCTGATATAAGGATTGCCACCCCAGCTTTCTTTTGGTGTCCATTAGCATGGTAAATGGTTTTCCACCCCCTCACTTTCAGTCTGGAGGTGTCTTTGGGTCTAAAATGAGTCTCTTGCAGACAGCATATTAGTGGGTCTTGTTTTTTAATCCAATCTGATAGCCTGTGTCTTTTGATTGGGGCATTTAGCCCATTTACATTCAGGGTAACTATTGAAAGATAGGAATTCAGTGCCATTGTATTGCCTGTAAAGTGACTGTTACTGTATATTGTTTGTGTTCCTTTCTGGTCTATGTTGCTTTTAGGCTCTCTCTTTGCTTAGAGGACCCCTTTCAATATTTGTTGTAGGGCTGGTTTCGTGTTTGCAAATTCCTTTAGTTTTTGTTTGTCCTGGAAGCTTTTTATCTCTCCTTCAATTTTCAATGACAGCCTAGCTGGATATAGTATTCTTGGCTGCATATTTTTCTCATTTAGTGCTCTGAATATGTCCTGCCAGTCCTTTCTGGCCTGCCAGGTCTCTGTGGATAAGTCTGTTGCCAATCTAATGTTTCTACCATTGTAGGTTACATATCTCTTCTCCCGAGCTGCTTTCAGGATTTTCTCTTTGTCTCTGAGACTCGTAAGTTTTACTATTAGATGTCGGGGTGTTGACCTATTTTTATTGATTTTGAGAAGGGTTCTCTGTGCTTCCTGGATTTTGATGCCTGTTTCCTTCCCCAAATTAGGGAAGTTCTCTGCTATAATTTGCTCCATTATACCTTCTGCCCCTCTCTCTCTTTCTTCTTCTTCTGGGATCCCAATTATTCTAATGTTGTTTCGTCTTATGGTATCGTTTATCTCTCGAATTCTGCCCTCGTGATCCAGTAGTTGTTTATCTCTCTTTTTCTCAGCTTCTTTATTTTCCATCATTTGGTCTTCTATCTCACTGATTCTTTCTTCTGCCTCATTTATCCTAGCAGTTAGCGCCCCCATATTTGATTGCACCTCATTGATAGCCTTTTTGATTTCTACTTGGTTAGATTTTAGTTCTTTTTACTTCTCCAGAAAGGGTTTCTCTAATAACTTCCATGTTTTTTTCAAGCCCAGCTAGTATCTTTAAAGTGATGATTCTGAACTCTAGATCTGACATCGTACTAATGTCTGTATTGAGTAGGTCCCTGGCAGTCGGTACTACCTCTTGTTCTTTTTGTTGAGGTGATTTTTTCCGTCTTGTCATTTTGTGCAGAGGAGAATAGATTAATGAGAGAACAAAATGCTAGCAGGGTAACAACGTCCCCAGAAAATATACTCTAAACAAATCAGAAAAGACCTGAAGCAGTGGGAAAAGAAAGGGAAAGAGAGAAAAAAGAAAAGGAAAGAAAAAAGGAAAAAAGAAAAAGATAAAGATAAAAACAAACAAAAGCAGAACAAAACAAAACAAAACAAAAACAGAATGTGATCAAATATGATCAGGCTGGATTATAGATCAGTGCCACACACTAGATTTTGGGTGTATTTTGGTCTGTTAAAAGAAAGTCCCTCCCAAAATTTTAAAGAAAGAAAAACTTATATATGTACAAAAATAAGGCTTGATATGATGAAGGGATGGAATATGACTGTAAAGATGGAAATTATAAAAAATTTTGAAAAAGGATTTGATAAGTTGTTTGAAAAAAAAAAAAAAGAGGTTAAAAAAAAAAAAAAAAAAGAAAGAAAAAAGGGAGAGAATGTGATCAGGCAGGGGAGTAGGAAAAAACCATACACTAGAGATTTAGAGTATATTTTGATCTGTTAGAAGAAACTATCTCAAGATTTTAAAGAGAGAACAACTTATATATATATGCCAAAAATACGGGTAACTACTATGATTTTTTTTTTTTTTTTTTTTTTTTTTTTTTTTTTTTTTTTTTTTTTTTAAAAAAGGGATTGATAAGATGTTGGTTGAAAAAGGGAAAAAGAAAAATTCAAAAAAAAAGAAAAAAGGAAAAAAGAAAAAAAGACAGTTAAAAAAATAATTAACTTTGAAAGACTAAAGAATCATGGTAAAAAAGCCATGAATTCTATGTGCAGTATTCCCCTAGCGCTGGAGTTCTGCCGTTCTCATTGATCGGTAAACTTGGTCTTGGCTGGCTGTTCTCGCTGATCTTCTGGGGGAGGGGCCTGTTGCCGTGGTTCCCAAATGTCTTTGCTGGAGGTAAAATTGCCCCGCCCTTGCCGGTCCGGGCTAAGAAATCTGCTCGGGTTTGCTCTCTGGAGCTTTGTTCCCTGCAAGCTTTCTGTACAGCTTTGGAGGCGGAGAGTGAAAATGGCGGCCTCCTAGTCTCCGCCCCGGCGGAGCCGAGAACTCGGGGTCCCGCTCCTCAGCGAGCCCCCAGAGAAAAGCAGTCAGTCACTCCCGTCTCCCCGGTCTCCGGCCACACTCCGCGCTCACCCGGCCTGTGACCGCGCCTTTCTATCTGGCACCCGACCCCGGGTGGAGTCTCCAAACCCAGCAGATCCCCGCGGTGCTCTCCCGCACCTCTCCTCCCGGGGGAAGAAGGTGAGTCTCCCCGGATCTGCCGCTTGTTGGGTCCCTGCTGGAGGAGCAGTGGCCCGACTGTGCCGCGGATCACGGTCTATGACAACCCCGAGCTGAGAGCCCGCGCCTGGGCTCCGTCTCTGCAGCCGGCTTCCCTGCTCCGATACCTGGGAGCTCTGCCGCACTCAGGCACCCCCGGTCTTTCTGTGACCCCGAGGGTCCTGAGACCACACTGTGACGTCCCTCAGCGGAGCAGACTTCTAAAAGTTCCGATTTTGTGCTCCGTGGCTCTATCACTTGCCAGACGCGGCCGACGGAGGCCCCTCCCCCGCCGTCTATCCTCCCGAATAACGCCTCGGATTCACTTCTCCGCACGTCCTACCTTCCAGAAAGTGGTCGCTTTTCTGTTCAGAGAGTTGTTGCTATTCTTTTCTTCGATCTCCTGTTGAGTTTGTAGGTGTTCAGAATGGTTTGATCCCTATCCAGCTG
Source organism: Phoca vitulina (assembly GCF_004348235.1). Classification (NCBI taxonomy): domain Eukaryota; kingdom Metazoa; phylum Chordata; class Mammalia; order Carnivora; family Phocidae; genus Phoca; species Phoca vitulina. Next base: position 64,629,295 of record NW_022589712.1, on the reverse strand, counting down.
AATTCCTGAGAGGAGACGAAATCCAGGTCTCCTACTCCTCTGCCATCTTGCTCCGCCCCCTCCCATTCATTCTTTAGTAGGATGCTCTTTAGCCTCCATGTATTTGAGTTCTTTCCGAATTTCCTCTTGTGCCTGAGTTCCAGTTTCAAAGCACTGTGGTCTGAAAATATGCAGGGAATAATCCCAATCTTTTGGTATTGGTTGAGACCTGATGTGTGACCCAGGATGTAATCTATTCTGGAGAATGTTACATGTGTACTAGAGAAGAATGTGTATTCTGATGCTTTGGGATGGAATGTTCTGAATATATCTGTGAAGTCCATCTGGTCCAGTGTGTCATTTAAAGCCTTTATTTCCCCGCTGATCTTCTGCTTAGATAATCTGTCCATTACAGTGAGGGGGGTGTTAAAGTCCCCTACTATTATTGTATTATTGTTGATGTGTTTCTTTGATTTTATTAATTGGCTTATATAATTGGCTGCTCCCATTTTAGGGGTATAGATATTTACAATTGTTAGATCTTCTTGTTGGATAGACCCTTTAAGTAGGATATAGTGTCCTTCCTCATCTCTTATTATAGTCTTTGGTTTAAAATCTTATTTGTCTGATATAAGGATTGCCACCCCAGCTTTCTTTTGATGTCCATTAGCATGGTAAATGGTTTTCCACCCCCTCACTTTAAACCTGGTGGTTTCTTTGGGTCTAAAATGAGTCTCTTGCAGACAGCATATCGATCGGTCTTGTTTTTTATATATTATATATATATATAATATATATATATAATATATATACTATATTATAGTTCTCCGCTATAATTTGCTCCAATATACCATCTGCCCCTCTCTTTCTTCTTCTTCTGGGACCCCAATTATTCTAATGTTGTTTTGCTTTATGGTATCACTTATCTCTCGAATTCTTGCCTCGTGATCCAGTAGTTGTTTATCTCTCTTTTTTCTCAGCTTCTTTATTCTCCATCATTTGGTCTTCTGTGTAACTAATTCACTCTTCTGCCTCATTTATCCTAGCAGTTAAAGCTTCCATTTTTGATTGCACCTCATTAATAGTCTTTTTGATTTCAACTTGGTTAGATTTTAGTTCTTTTATTTCTCCAGAAAGTGATTCTCTATCTATGCTTTTTTCAAGCCCAACTAGTATCTTTATAATCGTCATTCTGAACTCTAGTTCCAACATCTTACTAATGTCTGTATGGATTAGGTCCCTGGCAGTCGGTACTGCCTCTTGTTCTTTTTTTTGAGGTGAGTTTTTCCATCTTGTCATTTTGTCCAAAGGAGAACAGATGAATGAGAGAACAAAATGCTAACAGGGTAACAATGACCCAGAAAAACATACACTAAACAAATGAAAAGAGACCAAAACCAGGGGGAAATGAAAGGGGAAAAAAAAAAAAAGAGTATGATCCGGCTGGTGAAAATAACAGAGCCACATACTAGATTTTGGGTGTATTTTGGCCTGTTAGAAGAAATTGCCTCCCAAAATTTTAAAGAAAGAAAAACATATATATACAAAAATAAGGGTAAATACGATGAAGGGATGGAATATGACTGTAAAGTTAAAAAATAAAAAGATTTTAAAAAAGGAATTGATAAGAAGTTGGTTGAAAAAAGTGAAAAATATTTAAAGAAAGAGATAGAATGTGATCAGGCGGAAGACTAGGACAATGTCATATACTAGATTTAGGGTATATTTTGGTCTGTTAGAAGAAACTGTTTCCCAAAATTTTAATGAAAGAAAAATTTATGTATATATACAAAAAATAAGGTTAAATACAATTAAAAGATAGAATATGACTGTAAAAATGAAAAATTAAAAAAAGATTTTAAAAAAGTAATTGATATGATGTTGGTTGAAAAAGGAAAGAAGAAAAATTCAACTAAAAAATAGAAAAAAATTAAATTATAAAATTAAAAATATGGAATGCTTCACAAATTTGCGTGTCATCCTTGTGCAGTGGTCATGCTAATCTTCTTTGTAACCTTCCAATTTTAGTATATGTGCTGCCGAAGCGAGCACTAAATTAGTCTTGTTAAAAAAAGATTTATTTATTTTAGAGAGAAAGGGGGACAGAGAGAGAGAGCATGAGTGAGGGGAGGGGCGTGGAGTGGGGGGAAGGGAGAGACTCTCAAGCATCCTCCATGCTAAGCACAGAGCCCTGTGTGGGCTGATCCCATCACCCTGAGATCATAACCTGAGCTGAAACTAAGAGTCAGATGCTCAAAGTACTGAGTCACCCAGGTGCCCCAATTACAGTCTTTTTTTAATGCTCAGATTGTCTTCTCATATGCCAATGAGAGCTTCTTCAGGTTGACTGAAATGTCCTTTTCGCATGACCACATTAGGCTTTGACAAATTCCTTGATTGCTGGGAAAGAGATGTTCTAAGATTCATCTTGTACATTCATATCCTGCCGTAGACCTGAAATCAGCTATTTCCCCAAACACCTCTGATTCCTTTAGTGGAAATTATGTTTAGAGACCAAAAGTGGATGTTCTTTGCCATTGGGTTGCTACTGATTCTTGCTCTTTTTAGTGTATACAGCTAGAAATACATATTTTTAGAAAGAAAATATAAATCGTAAGTTTATACTGGTATTACAAATTCAAATTTAAGATTATAGAGTTTTACTCGACCTATCTGATTTTATATCTTTTTTCCTACATTGAAATCTTGGTTCTAATAATATTAACATGTAGTCTAGTTCCTTTATAAACACATAAAATAGTTCCAAAATAATACTTATATTATTGCTACTAATTGTATTGTTTGTAGTTTAAGATTTCTCTCCCTCTTTCCCTTACCCTATAACTTACTAGAGATATATAGTCAAAATGCATTGTCTTAAAGTCACTGGAAATAATTTTCTTCTTTGAATGGTTATGCTATCATGCAATTACTCTTTTGAAAAATACCGTACCATTTAGATTTTTTTATCTTTTATTTATTATTTTTTATTTTTTTAAAGATTTTATTTATTTACTTGAGAGAGAGAGACAGCGAGAGAGGGAACACAAGCAGGGGGAGTGGGAGAGGGAGAAGCAGGCTTCCCGCGGAGCAGGGAGCCTGATGCAGGGTTCGATCCCAGGACCCTGAGATCATGACCCAAGCCGAAGGCACTCGCTTAACTGACTGAGCCATCCAGGTGGCCTTCATTTAGAGTTTTTTAATGGCTTATAAATTGAAAGGGATATATTTGTTCATGTAATTAAAAAGAAAATAAGAAGACAAGGCACAGACTGGGAGAGAATAACTGCAAAAGATATATCTAATAAATGACTGTTAGCCACAATATACAAAGAACTCTTAAACTTCAATAATAAGAAAATGAACAACCTAATTTAAAAAAGTAAAAGGCCTCACTAAAAAAATACACCTGGCACATGACCCTATGCAAAGATGCTCCACATCATATGGAATCAGGAAATTAAAACAATTAGATACTACCACATACCTATTAGAATGGCCAAAATCCAGAACACTAACACCAAGAAATGCTGGTGAGGTTGTGGAACAATAAAAACCCTCATTCATCGCTGGTAGGAATGCAAAAGGTATGGCTAGTCTGGAAGACAGTTTGGCAGTTTCTTATAAAACTATACACACTCCTACCATATGATCCAGCAATAATACTCCTTGGTATTTACACAAATGAGTTGAAAACTTCGTCTACACAAAAACTTGCAGACTGATTTTTTAGTAGCTTTATTCATAATTTTCAAAGCTTGAAAGCAACCATAATAATATCCTCTAGTATGTGAATGAATAAATGATGGGACACAGAAACAATGGAATATCATTCAGTGCTAAAAAGAAATGAGCTATCATGCCTTGAAAAGATGGGGTGGGGAGTACTTAAATGAATATTACTATGTGAATGAAGTCATGAAAAGGCTGCATACTATATGATTCCAACTAACTAACATTCTGGAAAAGGCAAAATTATGGAGACAGTAAAATCTGATCAGTGATTGCCAGGGAGGAAGGAATGACTGGTAGAGCACAAAGGATTTTTAGGTTAGTAAGACTTTCCTACACGATACTATAATGATGGACACATGCCATTACACATTTGTCCAAACCCACCAAAAGTACAATACCAAGAGAGAAATTTAGTTTAAACTTTGGGTGATAATGATGGGTCACTCTAGATTCATCAACTGTAAAAAATGTTCATTCTGGTGTGGGATGTTGACAATGGGAGAGACAATGTTTGTGCAGGGGTTATAAGAGAATTCTTTGTACTTTCTGATCAATTTTGCTGTGAACCTAAACTGCTCTAAAAATAAAGTATATTAAAAAATGTGAAAGTTAGGAAGGCTTGATCTAATGGTTAAAATGATATCACCAAGGACTTGACTTTCCCCTATATCTCTTCTTTGCTTTCTGAGGTGTTTTATCTCTAATATTCCTTATGGTGGCTTCCTCTAAAATCTTCATATTTGTAAATTATAGTGATAGCTTAAGTCTTACATTCTCATAGAAATAGAGAACATAAGAGAGATAGTCTCTTTTAGAGACTCTTTGACAGATTGGGGAGGAAGTGTTTCTCCCTTAGAAACAGAATGTTCTCCCTGAAATTCATTGGCCCTGATTAAGTTTTGTGTACATCCCTGAGGTAATCACTGAGGCAGTGGTATAGAATAGATTGATGGAGGAAAGTATCAAGAAAAGGATAGAAAACCCAACACTGATCATTTGTGTAAGGGAATGGTTCTTCAGAAGAAATAAAAGGTTAATAGATGCATTTTTTATTTCTCATTTCTTCCTGTGAATTTGAGTTATCATCCTTTCAGTGTTTCCTATCAGCTTGAAGGACTTCCTTTAGAATTTCTTTGAGAGCATTTTGCTCAAACTCTTTTATTCTTTGTTTAGGAATATTTTTATTTCAGCTCATTTTTGAGGAAGAAATTGGTTGGATACAGAATTCTTAGATGATTTTTTAAAATCAGCATTTGAATACTGTACATTATTCCATTGCTTTCTGGCATTGTTCCTGATAAAATGTTACTCATTAATCATATAGATACTCTTATACATGATGATTGTTTTTTTTCTTAGTCTTCTCAAAATATTTTCTTTGTCTTTGGTTTTCAAGGATGTTTCTAGAAGTTGATCTCTTTGTGTTCATTCTCTCTGGGATTGGTTGAGATTCCTGGATCTGCAGATTAATGTTTTTCATCAAATTGTAGAAGTTTCCAGTTATTATTTTTTCAAATAGTGTTTTCAGTACTTTTCTCTCTCTCATCTCTTTTCGGAACTCTAATTACACTTACATTGGTATATGTGACATTTTCTTATAGATCTGAGGCTCTTTTTCTTTTCTCTTCAATCTTTTTTCTCTTTGGTCATTAGATAGTATAATTTCTATTTCTTCTGCCATCTTGAATTGGCTATTAAAATTATCCAGTGAAATATTTATTTAAATTATTGTATTCTTCAATTCTAGGATTATCATTTGGTTCTTTTTCAATTTACATATCCTTTTGGATAATCTTAGTTGACTCATTGTCATACTTAACCTAAATTTGTTAAACACAATTTCATTTATTGGATATGTGGTACATATTTATAGTAGATGCTTTGAAGTCTTAGTACTCTATATCCTACGTCTGGGAATATTAAGAGAGGGTTTCTATTGACTGATTTTAACCTGAATATGGGTTATAATTCCCAGTTTCTTTACAGATATCATATTTTTTATTGAAAATTGGACATTTCAGATAATTTTTGTAGCAACTCTGGATTCTGAGGGCATTTTTGAAGGTTGTTGTTAGTACTTTTTGTTTGTTTCTGTGTTTCCTAACTTGCCTAGGCTAAATCTATAATATGTATCTCCTGCAGTGCGGGGCCACTGAAATCTATTCAGATTTTAGTTTGTTTTTAATTTTTGTTTTATTTTGCTTTGTGTTTGTTGTTGTTGTCATTCTAACTTGTAAGCCTACTTTTAGAAATTGACCTTCATGTCCACAGATTAGTAGTCACTGGATGATTTGACAGAGATTGTGTTTAAATGCCAGAGCTGACAGTTTTCCCCAGCTTTGGGTGGTGGCCAATGGTGGACTCCATCTTCCCATCCAGAGGGTAAGGCAGCATAAACAGAGCCAGGCACCCCATGCCCCACCACCTGCAGCCTCCTGCCTCTTGCCTCAGCACCCAGATGTAGGCCATCAGGTGTCTGGTGGTAGGAGACAGATCTGTAGGTAAATCTTGCCTACTGATCAGTTACACAACCAATGCATTTCCTGGAGAATATATTCCCACTGTCTTTGACAACTACTCTGCCAATGTTATGATAGATGGAAAACTGGTGAATTTGGGCTCATGGGATACAGCTGGATAAGAAGATTATGAGTGATTACGTCCCCTATCCTATCTGTGAACAGATGTATTTTTTTTTTTAAGTTTTTATTTAAATTCTAGTTAGCTAACATATAGTGTAATATTGGTTTCAGGAGCAGAATTTAGTGATTCATTATTTACATATAATAACCATTGTGCATCACACAAATGCCCTCCTTAATAATCACCCATTTAGCCTGTCCCCTGCCTAACTCCCCTCCAGCAACCGTTTGTTCTCTATAGGTAAGGTTTGCCTTAAGGTTTGCCTCCCTCTCTCTATCTGCTTCCCCTATGTTCATGTATTTTGTTTCTTAAATTCCACATATCAGCGGGATCATGTGATACTTGGCTTTCTCTGATGGACTTATTTTGCTTAGCATAATACACTCTAGCTCCATCCTTGTCATTGCACATGGCAAGATTTCATTCTTTTTGATGGCTGAGTAATATTCCATTGTAAATATGTTTGTGTGTGTGTGTGTACCACATCTTCTGTATCCATTCATCAGTCAGTGGAATTTTGGGCTTGCTTTTGCCATAATTTGGCTATTGTTGATCATGCTGCTATAAACATTAGGGTGCATGTGCTCCTTCAAATCTGTATTTTTGTATCCTTTGGGTAATACCTATAGTGCAATTGCTTGGTTGTAAGGTAGTTCTACTTTTAACTATTTGAGGAACCTCCCTACTGTTTTCCAGAGTGGCTGCACCAGTTTGCATTCCCACCAACAGTGTAAGAGGGTTCCCCTTTAGAGAAAGGGGGCAAACATCCTCATCAACATCTGTTGTTTCCTGTGTTGTTAATTTTAGCCATTCTGACAGGTGTGAGATAGTATCTCATTGTGGTTTTGATTTGTATTTCCCTGATAACGACTGATGCTGAGCATCTTTTCATGTGTCTGTTAGCTATCTGTACGTTTTTTTTGGAAAAATGTCTGTTCATGTCTTCTGCCCATTTCTTAACTAGATTATTTGTTTTCTGGGCGTTGAGTTTGATTTCTTTATAGATTTTGGATACTAACCCTTTATCAGATGTGTCATTTGCAAATATCTTCTCCCATTCCATAGGTTGCCTTTTAGTTTTGTTGTTTCCTTTGCTGTGCAGAAGCTTTTTATCTTGATGCAGTCTTAATAGTTCATTTGTGCTTTTGTTTCCTTTGCCTCTGGAGATGTGTCTAGTAAGAAGTTGCTATGACAGAGGTCAAGAGGTTGCTGCCTGTGTTCTCCTCTAGGATTCTGATGGCTTATTGTCTCACATTTAGGTCTTTCATCTGTTTTGAATTTGTGTATGGTGTAAGAAAGTGGTCCAGTTTCATTCTTCCACATGTTACTATCCAGTTTCCCAACACCATTCGTCAAAGACACTGGTTTTTTTTTTTTTTTCCACTGAATATTCTTTCCTACTTTGTTGAAGATTAGTTGACCATATAGTTTCTGGGTTTTCTATTCTTTTCCATTGACCTATGTATCTGTTTTTATGCCAGTACCATACTGTCTTGATGACTACAGCTTTGTAATATAGCTTAAAGTCTAGAATTGTGATGGCTCCAGCCTTGCTTTTCTTTTTCAAGATTGCTTTGACTATTCAGGGTCTTCTGTGGTTCTACACAAATTTTAGGATTGTTTGTTCTAGCTCTGTGAAAAATGTTGGTGGTATTTTGATAAGGATTGCATTAAATGTGTGGATTGCTTTGGGCAGTATAGACATTTTAACAATATTTGTTCTTCAAATCCATGAGCATAGAATGTTTTTCCATTTAAAGAGATGTATTTTTTTAACAGATGTATTCTTAATTTGCTTTGCTCTTGTGAGTCCTGCATCTTTTGAAAATGTTGGAGCAAAGTAGTGCCCTAAAGTGTGACCACTACTGTCCTAACACTCCCAACATCCTGGTGGGGACTAAACGTGATCTCAGGGATGACAAAGACATGAATGAGAAACTGAAGGAGAAGAAGCTGACTCCCATCACCTACCCATAGGGTTTGGCCATGGCTAATATCAGTGCTCTCAAATACCTGGAATGCTCAACTCTCACACAGCAAGATCTCAAGACAGTATTTGATGAAGCTAATGGAGCAGGTCTCAGCCTCCCTCCCATCAAAAAGAGGAAGAGAAATGCCTGCTGTTGTAAATGTCTGGGGCCCTCTCCCGCCCTGTCCCCCTTGGAAACTTTGGTATGCTTTGCTCAATAATGATGGAGGCTTTGCCTCAATGCCAAATTTTTGTTACAGATTAGTTTTTCCATAAAACCATTTTGAACAACAACAACAAAAAGCCTGGAGCCAAGTAAGACTTATATGTTGTGTGTATAGTGTGTATAAGATGAGAAAGAACATTCAATGTATAAGCCATTTATATATCTGTCCTGGTTTTTACCTGCTACTGGACTTTTTGAGTTTCCAGGGTCTATATGCACAAGCTCATGATATGACAAGAGTATTTAAATAGCTCAGGGCCTTTCCAGTCTACTCTCCTGGAAGGCCTTTTTGGTTCTTGTGCAGAACAACACTAGGAACATGCTTGCCCAAACCCAAAAGAAATACCTGACTACTGGAGCAAGGCAATGGCTATCCCTCAGATGCTACTTCCAAAATGTAATTTTCTCAGGAAATAATGAGCCCTTTTGTCCCTGGCAAAGAAACTACTGGTCCTCATGGCCTATGCTGCCTTGGCAGAACTTCTACATTGCCCAAGATGGGAGTAGGGAGGTGGGATCAGCTCTAGGTCAGAAGGACAAATTCTCATTCTTCTTGCCTCAAGTTCAACAATTTTCAAATATAAATGCTTGTCAGATTGTTTAGTAAATTTCCAAAGTCCTGAAATAGTTGTTTTAATCACACTCATTTTATAGTTACTGTTTGGGGAGTATCTCATTCATCCATAGCCATAAGTTCCCTATAGTCTCTTTCATGAGCATAATAAGCAAGAAATAGAGCAGAAGCTCATGAGCAGAAAGAATAAGAAAACATATGTGTTTATTTTTAAAACAGTACAAAATCGTCAAAATAAAATAATTCAATGACCTTGCCATATTTTGGGTTTCTATATGAAAATCTATATACTCTAATTAACTTCCTATTATTATATTTTTATAAATTCCAGGCTAGAATATTTTACTAAACCAATTCTTTATTAAGCAACTCATTATGTGTATTTTAGCTCTCCTTTGTTCAGTTCTTAAATAGTAAATCTTTTATTTATTTACTGAACTTTTACTATTTTCTAATAAATTCTAAATGTTGTTCTATGAAGTTAGAAAACAACAGTGACAAAGATGCAGATTTTATATGCAGGGAAATCATAATCTAAGGGAGAAGCTAAACATTTGAAGCCCATTAAAATATTAGTTGATAGCAAAGAAGATATATTATTTGACCTTCACAATACCTTCAGTAGAAAATTTTTATTTCACAAAAGGTGTTCTGTTGCCTTTGCCACCTTCTGCCCAACATACTTTCATGTAAGCAGCATCTATTGGTCCCCTGTGTGTTCAGAGAGAAGCACAAAAAACTATAAGGTTTTAGAAAGCAGCATCAATAAATCTTCTGGAAGCCACTATCTTTTCTCAAAGTCTTCCTTCTTTCCCAGAGCTTTCAGTACACCCCTCCCCTGATTCTCCTGAATCCCCTAAGCCTTGGTGTTTTCTAAAATCTTAATTGAGTACTTAAAAAACTAAAAGTGAAACTACATCTTTTTAAGACAAAAACATTTCCAACTTTTTGTGATTAATACCAAGAAAACACAGTAGATTTTCATAAAAATCAACTGAACAATTGTTCTTTCATTGTCATTTCCAAGGAAATAAATGTCAAAGTGTGGTTTTATAGTGAAACACAGCAATAACCCATAAATTTCCCAGTGAAAGCAGCTCTATAGGGTAGATTCATGATGAGATGAAATGAAAGAAGCAGGATTAAGCAACAGTCAACTGATATTAAAATGTCAAACACAAGGTGAAAATAATCCTTTGATTGAAGATAGTACAGTTTGTGGAATTCACATGTTTTCACAAGGATGAACAACTATTTCAATAAAGATATTTTCTTTCATTTATTTGACAAGATTCTGTACTGATGAATAAGTTGAGAAAAAAGGAAAGGAATACCAATACTTGCCTCCTGTAAAAGTCAAAATAGGTTAATTTATGCTATGATAATAAACTAACTCCAAATTCTCAGCGGCTTAAAGCAACAAAAAGTTACTTATTTTTGCTGCAGGTTCCATGCAGGGCAGTGACAAAGTCTCTGTTCATTATAGCCACTGAGGCTGATGGAAGCTCAGTTTTAACATGCTTCCACAATCACCAAGACACAGGGAGGCGACACAGTAAATTGTGCATTGATTGTTAAAGCTCCTATCTGAAAGTGACATGCATATTTCCATTTCTTACTTCTTTGAGCAAAAAAAAAGTTACATGGCAATTCCTAACTACAAGAGCAAGAATGTGAAATCCTTCCAGCTACCTAGAAGTACAACCAGAATATTTGTGAGCAGCCCTACCTACTACCTCTGCTCTTCATGCAATCTACAATTTAATGAGGTAAATTAGACATCTATTCCTATGTCATTATAAAAAGAGATATAAGAGCCAATGAGCAAAATGATAAAAATACAAAGGTAATGACAATAAAAATGTTTAAATAATGTCTAAGTTTGGGGTGCTTGGGTGGCTCAGTCGTTAAGTGTCTGCCTTCGGCTCAGGTCATGGTCCCAGGGTCCTGGGATCTAGCCCCGCATCAGGCTCCCTGCTCTGCGGGAAGCCTGCTTCTCCCTCTCCTACTCCCCCTGCTTGTGTTCCCTCTCTCGCTATGTCTCTCTTTGTCAAATAAATAAAAAAGTAAATAAAATAAATAAATAAATAATGTCTAAGTTTTATCAATTTATTATTTTGCCAGTCATCATTTTAAGTGTTCTACAAGGTACTACTAATGCATTTAATTCTCAAAGCAACTCTCTGAGGTAGGTAGTATTGTTATTATCTTCTTTTACACATGAGAAAACTGAAACACAAAGAGGTTAAGTGACTTGCCCATTATACACGCGCACACACACATATATATATAGATATAGATATAGATAGATACCTATATCTATATCTGTCTATGTATATATAGATAGATATATACCTATATCTATCTATCTATCTATCTATCTATCTATCTATCTATCTATCTATCTATGAGCCAGGATTAGAACCTAAAGAATCTGGTTCTTCAGCCTGGCCTTTACATACTATAGGACATAATAACTTGTTTGCCATAGTACTTTTATTTTCCACCTTTGCTTTTAATTTACAAGACAGGTTTTCATCTAAAAGCTTACTTAGAAAGTTGCTATAAAACTAATCCAAGCGAAACATCTTTAGTTAAAATGGAGAGGAAAAGCTGGAGCCCATCCCACTTGGGACAGCATGTACTGTCTTCCAGCTACAGATCTAGAAAGCTGGCATTAACATAAAAAATACTTGACACTTCTTTACTGCTAAAAATATGACTAATTAATGTGACCCCTCACATCCTCATACCTTAGCTAAATTATCTATTGGTAACAGGTGTTATTGTAACATTAAAAAAACAGAAAAAACCAAGGACCCTGAGATACAAAGTCAGGAGTCTTTTGTCAGGCTAAAATTGAATATACTAAGTTTTTTATTTCTAGAGTTCAATATTTTAAAACCTTTTCTCAACTACATGTACGCAAACAAATCCAGGATTAAGAAGGCTGTAAAGGGAGGATGGATGATGCTCCATAAAAAGGATGAAAAGCACTATCCTACCAGTTAATTATTAGCCAGCTGGGTAATCTTGTTTAATTCTATAAAGAGGCCAAAAAGCACAGCTATCTGGCAGCCACCAACAGAGAAGGAGAGTTTGAATACCCTCTATACGCCATGAAATCCATGCACCTGTCGAAAGTATTTCCTCCTCCAATCCTAAATGTGCTTCTCATTACTCTTTCTTCATTAACATTGAAATGAGAAAAATACTAAGATATATATTTTTCTTTTTCTTTTTTTTAAAGATTTTATTTATTTGACAGAGAGAGAGACAGCGAGAGAGGGAACACAAGCAGGGGGAGTGGGAGAGGGAGAAGCAGGCTCCCCGCTGAGCAGGGAGCCCAATGCGGGGCTCAATCCCATGACTCTGGGATCATGACCTGAGCCGAAGGCAGACGCTTAAAGACTGAGCCACCCAGGCACCCCAGATATATATTTTCTAACTTCGCCACCATTAATTGCTTTCACTTAAATCGTCTGAATATAAGAAAGAAACACAAAGCCAATATTTATAATATTTCTTCTGAGAGCACAGCATTTAATATTAGTAGTCATTACTACATATTATTTTAAGGAAATAAATACTTAAAAACAAGCAATTTTAGTTTCCAGTCACCAATAATATAAATATTTGGCATTTTTACTACCTTTAAAATAATTAGGTATTTTTGTGAAATATGAGAAATAATTTAAAGAAATACAAAAATAAATAAGTAAATACCTATAATAAATATATGGATATTATACATAGCCCTCTTTCCCATACACAAACACAGAGCCACATTCATTCACTGAATACTTCCATTTTCTATTGTTCTCCTTTAATTAACCTCATGAATATATTAATGCATTTCAGCCATGCCACATAAAACTTTTTTTTAACCTTCATAATTATAACTGGATGTCAGTATGCTTAAAAAAAAAGGTTAAGATATTTCAAATCTTAGAATATTTTCAACTCTACTATTAGTAAGATTAATTGATAAATGTAAATTTGAAAAAGCATTTTAGGTTCAGGCAGCAAAACTGATAATATTTCAGATGTAGTCATTCTACCTACAGAGTTAAATTAGAAAACATGGTAATTTTACTGTTGAAACTAGTATAACATAAAGTGTGTTCTTTAAAATGCGTTTATATTTTTTAAAACCTTAAAGTATATCTCTGGTATATCTTCTATATATCTTCTTCATTCTCTGGGTCTTATATTACAGTGTGTGCTATTGGACACAAATTTCAAAGCCTCTATTAATTTTCAACGAAACCTTAAGTGATTAAGATGATTTTACTAGAATTTTTTTATGTCCTTGGAGAAGTTTGACATCAGACATACACCACAGAAAATAATTCTAAAGAAATGAAAATAAACAAAAAACACACTCATTTTAGACATTGTTTTTCAAATCTTGTCTTGAACTTCCTACCAATGGGATTTTTCTCTCTAGTTATTCCCTATTAAATGATCATCTCATTCTCTAAGACACTTAAAATTCCTCATCCCTCTTTTGTTTATAGTAGTTTGTTCTTTCATGGAAATCATGGTACTGGATATTAATCTTATATCACATTCATATTGGACAATGAATTTTCTCAACAAAATAGTTACATTCCTTTAATGAGGTTACTTAACTCCCAAGAACACTTTATATTCTCAGTGCTATGGCTATAAAATTTGATACTAGATTTATTTTTTTGATTCCACAAGCATCTTCCATATATTTGTTCCTGTATTGTAATGGGACATTTATATAAAACACTATAGGCAATCATATTATCATCACTGTCCAGAGTGCTATAAGGTTCCACTGCTGTCATTAAGTACTCACCTGCCAAGTTAGAAATACTTCTGTTTTAACAAATGTCTTTCCTGCCATCCAAATGGTCACAGCTGCCACAGTAACAAATGCCATCCTTCCTCAGTATCTATTTCTCTAAATCTCTAAAGAGTAACATCTGAACAAAGAATAAAAGGGGCAAAATCACATAAAGCCTGATTATATTCTTGGAATGAGTTCTATTAGTTGTAACTGAAGAGTTTAAGTGGAATGGAAAAAAAAAAAATCAAAATATGTCCTTAATAGAACTTTTTTCTCTGAGTATTATTGTGTTTAATTTCTGAAGTTTCCTTCTCTGGGTTAGTAGGGCATTTTAAACCAAAATAATTTCATTTGGCTTTGAGAAGTGCCCTGTTAAGCAATCTAGAAGTTTAGCAAATTTTCTAATTCCCCTTTGATTTATTATGTAACCTTAAAGTTCTTTAATATCACTTTTTTTTTTTTTTTTGCAATCTGACCTCTCAGTTACATTGTCATACATGTTTCCTGCTCTCTCAAAGGGAGGTGATCTAGATTAATGAGTTTGAACTCCACAGATTAATACTCTATAAGTAGAAATCACTTTTCAATTGGTATTATTTCACTATTTCAATTTCCTCAAATCACTCGGGATCCATACTAACCTAGAGGGATGACAAACAATAAGATTAAGCTAGAACAGCCATGATGTAAATTCTCACACAACCTTCAGAAAAATATGAGTACCAATGTTGTTAGGATTAGACGAGGACAAGCTAACTGCTGCCAAAGCAGAAAGACAATTTGTTCTTTAAAGGATCTTACAAAGCTCTTTCCCTAAGGCTTGCCCTCTAACTAAAATCATGCCCAGGAGATAAATGGAAGCCAGTGAGATACAGTGCACAGAAGCAGAGAATGTTTACTGAAGTTTGATGAAAGAGAATCAGCCTACCAGAGCATTGAGACAGCTTGCATTGATGATGCAAATTAGTCTAGAAGGGTGGTGTTATGACTGTGACAGTCTTCCAAAGAATCAGGATTTGTTAAAATTGAACATGTGGTCTAGAAATGTAGGCAGAATGTTGTTGGAAAAATGAACAAATTTAACAGTTAGAATATTAATATTACAGATTATTGAACATATATTAAATATTATTTGTAATAATACATGTATTTTAGAAGAAAAAAACTCAACATTGAGGTTTTCATCTCTCTTTAAAAATTTCAGATGCTGTAACCCTGTTCTTCTAGGATAGTAGTATGGCAGTAATAGTAGTAGTAGTAGTAGTAATCTGATGTAACTGGTAACTCCTAAGTAATTGCAGTAATTTGGACAATGTAGCTTGTGATTGGGAAAAAGCATTCATCTTTAAAGATATGCCATTAATAATAAGTAACATTTATGATATTGCTTACTACATTATAAGCACATACCAAGTGCTTTACATACAGTGCCTTATAGCAGTGAGGTACAGAAAGATATATTTCTCAAAAGTGCACGATATTTACTGAAATATGATCCTAGAGAAATTTGACTACTTTCTAAAATCACAGAATTATACAATAAAATAATCTATCTTCATTATTAATATATATTAGAAAGGTTAAATTAACAAAGGGATAATAAGAATGGTGTACCAAACATTTGAATGGAGACCATATAACCACCATAGAGTTTAGCTCTTTATCATATGATCATGTGAATATTCATTACCATAAACATACCTTGAATAGTTGTTTGGCCAATATTTTCAAGATAAGAATAGAAGAAAGATGCTGCTAAAGGCTTTGAAAGTATAGCTTCTGGGTCACAACTGACTATTCAGTGTGCTTTTGGGTTATAAATATTACTCAAATCAAATCATAAACATGTCTTTATAATATACTATATACCTCAGATTTCCAGAAATCTACAACTGGGAGGAAAAGCAAAGTATACAAAAAGTAAAAAACAAAACAAGACAAACAGAAAAACCCAAAATATCCCCCTCCACAGAAAAATTAATATTTAAGTAGTGGTTAAATGGCAATAAAAGCACTGTCAAGAGAAATTGTAGACTTAATTCCCCACTAATTGATACAACAGAGTATTATCCATAAGCTAAAGATAATCAGGTAAGTTTTTTCAGAATTTATGTAAGAGACTGACCCAGAAGAATTCACAACATGTGAAAAGAGAGGGATATTATTAATGATAAAAGAAGTTTAATGTGGCAATATGTAACCCACAATAAAAATATAATAGAGCACCTTTATTTATGTATGGTCGATGGGTGGCTTTTGAACTGGTGAAAAAAAAATAAATGGATAGTAACTTCACAAAGGTACTTTTGCCTTGAAAATGTATGGAGAAAAGTAAATGTTGTACAGTGTGCTGTAATCTTAGATTTTACATAGACAACAGATAGAAAAAAATGCAATGGATTTAATTCCCAGTTATCTCTTATAAAGATCTGATCTGTTAACATAAATTTACAAATGTGAATTTCTAGGCAAGTATAATGATCAGCAGTTCTGTTCTAGTAGGACACACACACAAAACTTAAAATAAGTTTTGATGATTTCATGCAATTAATTATCAGATAATTAGAGGCATTTTCTAAACCACCAAAGGTAATAATGGAAGAATATCATCGTGGAAGAAAGGGGTATGAATTAAGTTTTAAAAGAATGGCATTATTTTGAGTAATGAATAATGTATTGGAAAATAAACTTCGAGAGTGTAGTGTAACCTGCTAAAGTTAATTATACTAATAATACAACTCATTAAGCAACGACTTATTAAATATCTTCTCTTGCACACAAAGAAGCTACACCTCCAAAATATATGAATGAATTTTGAAAGACTGCCTTCCCTAAAGTACTTTATAAATTAATGAGAGAAACAGACATATATCACAAAAAAGTCAGATTTTCACACTGTTCAAATATTTGTAATAACAGATATTGATTGATTTGGAGAAAATGACTTTTGAACTTCATCTATAATTGAAATACAAGTTTAATGCAATTCCTAACAACATTTCAGAAACAGTGAGTTTTGACAAATTATGAAGGGAAGAATGAACGGGGGGAATCGGAGGGGGAGACAAACCATGAGAGACTATGGACTCTGAGAAACTGAGGGTTCTAGAGGGGAGGGGGTGGGGGGATGGGTTAGCCTGGTGATGGGTATTAAAGAGGGCACGTTCTGCATGGAGCACTGGGTGTTATATGCAAAAATGAATCATGGAACACTACATCAAAAACTAATGATGTAATGTATGGTGATTAACATAACATAATAAAAAAAAGAAATTGGTTTATTTCATCTAGGTTATCAATTTCGTGGGCACTGAGTTTTCAAAGCCCAACTGATTTTGACAAAGGTGAAAAAGCAAACTGATGAAAAGGCAGCCTCTTCAAAAAATCATGCTGGAGCAATTTAATATCAATAGGCAAAAATAATAATCCTTACCAAATCTCACACCTTGTACACAAATTAAGTAAAAAAAAAAAAAAAAAAAAAAGGATCATGAACACAAATATAAAGTGTAAAAATTTTATAAAAACACATAGGAAAAAGTTTTAAAGATCTAGGCCTAGTAAAAATATTATTAGACTTGACATACAAAGCATGATCTACAAAAAAATAAAATGTGTAAGTTTGATTTCATTAACATTAAAAATATTTCCTCTATGAGAGTTTTTGTCAAGAGAATGAACAAGCAAGTAAAAGACTGGGAGAAAATATTTTCAAATTATATATCCAAAAGACTAGTATCTAAAATATATCAAGAACTCTCAAAACTCAACTGGAGAAAAAAGCAAATGACCAATTAAAACATGGGCTAAATACATGAAGAGACATTTCACTGAAGAAGATAAACAACTGGAAATTTTAAAAATTTAAGTAATTAATTAAAAAATAAAATGAAAGATATTAACCATCATTAGTCTTATGTAAATGCAAATTAAAACCTCAAGAGTTGCTGCCAAATACCTCTTAGAAAAGCAAAAAAAAAAAAAAAAAAAAAAAAAAATGACCACCTTTCTAGCAAGTATGTGAAAATACTGGATCACTCATATATTGCTGTTGGGAATCTAAAATGGTACAGACACTGTAGAAAACTGGCAGTTTAACATGCATCTGCCAAGTGACTCAGCAATCGCACTCCTAAGAATCTATCCAAAGAAAGGAAGATTTATGTTCATCCAAAAACCTATACACAAATGTTTATGAATCAGTTTTATTCCTAAGAGCCTCAAGCTGGAAATAACCTAGATGTCCCTCAACAAGTGAATGGCTAAACAAAACATGAAGTTCTACTCAGCAATAAAAATAAAAGCATTGTTGATTTGGATAAATCTCCAGAGAATTAGACTGTATGAAAAAAATCCCATCCTCAAAGGTACAAAGGTACTGTTTGATTCCACTTGTATAACATTCCTGAAATGACAAAATTATGAAATAGAGAATAGACTAGTGATTGTCAGGTATTAAGGAGGGGTAGGGGCAGGGAGGAAGCAGGTGTGGCTACAAAAGGACAACACAAAGGATCTTTCAGTGATGAGAATATTCTGTAGACTGACTATATCAATGACAATATCTGAGTTATGATAATGTACTACAGTTTGGCATAATGTTACCAGTGGGGGAAAGTAGGTAAAAGGTAATGGGATCTGTCAGTATTATTTCTTACAAATACTTGTAAATCTATAATATTTTCTCAAAACAAAAGCCTAATTAAAAAAAAAATGAAAATATGGTCTTTATTTTTATTTTTTTAAAGATTTTATTTATTTATTTGAGGGAAAGAGAGTGAGAGAAACACAAGCAGGCAAGCAGGGGAAGGGGAAGGAGAAGCAGGCTCCCCGTTGAGCAGGGAGCCCGACATGGGACTCGATCCCAGGACCCGAGATCATGACCCAAGCTGAAGGCAGATGCTTAACCGACCGAGCCACCCACATGCCCTATATTTTTAGACCAGGAGGTAATGTATAAGAAAATCCACAAGAGGAAACAATTTCTGGGCAATGTTCACATTAAAAATACTGATTTTGAGATGTCCATGAAAATTTTTTACAGATTGCATTCTTCTGGAAGTAGATTTGAGATGAATTAGTGTGCAGAATATTTATTTTTGAGTGGTTTTGGGATTAACAGATGTTAAAGGGAAATGAAAGAAGCAAAAGTGAGTAGAGAGTCCAGCTGTAAGGCAGACGTGAGTACATATTATCTGACCCTAAAGAGATACTCTGGAGCTAAAAAAGCCCATCAGAGTTATCTCATGTTGGGTAGAAATGACTAGGCCTATAAGTGACTGATCCAAACTGCTCTAGACTGAATGTTTGCATTCCCCCAAAATTCATAAAATGAAACTTAATCTCTAATGTGGTGGTATTAGGAGGTGGGGCCTTTGGGAGGTGATTAGGTTATGAGGATGGAGCTCACATGAATATGGTTAGTGCCTTTATAAAAGAGGTCCCAAAGAGCTCTCTCACCCCTTCTGCTGCGTGAGGACACAGCAAAAAGATGACCATCTATGAACCAGGAAGTGGGCCATCACCATACACCTAATCTGCTGGCTTCCTGATCTTGGACTTTCCGACCTTCAGAACTGTTAGAAAAAATATATATATATATTTGTTTTTAAGCCACTCAATAATATTTTTGTTATAGCAGCCAAAATGGACTAAGACAGAATTTAGTACTGAGAAGTGGAGTGCTGCTATTAACAAATACCAAAAAATGTGGAATGGCTTTGGAACCGGCTAATGTGTAGAGGCTGGAAGAATTCTGAAGTGCATGCTATAAAAAAGCTTACATCGTTGGGAATGGACTGTTGCCATGGTGATTTGGGGGAAGGCCCAGAAAGAAAAGAGGAGACCTGGGGGGTGGGGGCACTGCAAAAAAAAAAAACCAACTAACAAACAAAAAGACCACTATCTTCTTAAGGAATACTTAAGTAATCCTGACTGGAATGTTGGTAGAAATATAGATGATAAAGGTCATTCTGATGAGGTCTTAGAAGGAAATGAGGAACATGTTAAGTAAAACTGGAGGAAAGGCTGTCCAAAAATACTTGGCTGAATTGTGTTTGTGCCCTAGTTTTTTGGGAAAGGTAGAACTCACGAGTTATGAAATTGGGTAGTTAGCTGAAGCTACTTCCAACAAAATGCTTAAGGTGTGGCTTTTGTTCTCCTGATTGCTTATAATAAAATGCCAGAAGAGAGAAATGAATTAAAGATGAAATTTTAATCAAAAAGGAAGCAGAACTTAAAGATTTGTAAAATTGGGGGCGCCTGGGTGGCTCAGTCGTTAAGCGTCTGCCTTCGGCTCAGGTCATGATTCCAGGTCCTGGGATCGAGCCCCACATCAGGCTCTCTGCTCCGCGGGAAGCCTGCTTCTCCCTCTCCCACTCCCCCTCCTTGTGTTCCCTCTCTCACTGTGTCTCTCTCTGTCAAATAAATAAATAAAATAAAATAAAAAAAAGATTTGTAAAATTGTCAGCCTATCCATATCGAAAAAATGAAAAAGTGTGCTCAGAAGAGAACACTAAGGGTGTGGCTAACCAACCCTTCCTAAGGATATTAGTCAGCCACTTCCACAGAAGCCAGGAGCTCTTGTTTAAGACAAAGGAAGAATGACTTCTCTCCAAAGCAAGACATTTCAGAGATCCTCAGAGTTGCTACTCCTATCACAGGCCCAGAGTGCAAGGGCCCCAGGGACAGAGTGATTCAAAGGAGGAGCCACAGCCTGTGGGACCTAGGGGCACACAGAGGGCTCTGTTTCCCTTATTTGACCCTTATTTTCGATTCCTTTACCTGACTATGCCCCATCTACTGTCTATGACGCCACCAAGGAAGAAAATGTGGAACCAGGGTGGGGAGGGGCCAACTATATATATATATATATAGGCTCTCTGATATTTATAATGCTCACATTATGTGTCAGTTCCTTTCATCAGGGAGTCATGGGCAAAATGTTGGAAGTACATTTTTGTCACTGTTAGTTAATCAAAAAAGAACCATATTAAAGCCAAATGAGTGAGTGAAATAACCAGAAAAACAAAAACAAAAACAAACAAAAACTTTGGAAATATTCTTCACAGAAATTTATTAGATGTTCAACTACACATTTGCATTCTACTTCTAGGAGATACATTTTAATATTAAAAGTTACACTAAAGTCAATCAGGACACCATTTTTTCATTTATATAAATCATGCATAAGCCATGTCATTTGAATCTTCATTAACTGAGGGATACAATCTATTTAAGATTAATTTGTCCATATTCTAAATGCATAATAATTGTTTGAGTAAAGTTGGATAACATGAATATTTATACCTCAAAGCTTAAACTTTATGTAAATTCCTTATGTTAATTTACTATTAAAAATTATAAAGTCATCAGTAAAATTTCATAAACCATTAACATTTTTGCCATTGAACAAAATTATATAAGGGTAAAAAGATTGAAACTTTCAGCACTGTTTTGCCAACTAAATATTACAGTTATTAATGTACACTTTCATTTGTTTTTCAAATACTACTTGGAATAGGTAGTAAAATAAAACTTATTTTAACACAAAATAAATTTGTCAGAGATTACTTTTCTAAACAATTGTTCTACATCTGATCTTTTCCCCAGATTTTGAGCCATTCTACTATACACACTGGAAACCAATGATTAATATATAAATATACTTCATATTGTTTGTTACCAAATAAAAATGTGCAGAGCTAAGAAATAGAAAAATGAATTACAACAGTGCCATTCTGAAGCTTGTTGAGTTTATCAACAGAAGACATTGTTTTTTTAACTTTTTAAATTAACATATGCCATTTGCTGAACTTTAAGAGCCAATTATTTGTTATCAAGTATCCTTTATTAGTCATTGTCAATGCCTTTCTTTAAACATAAAGTAAACCCATATTTTAAGGAAAACATGAAGATAAGTATGTATTTAATTCATCTACTTAAAAGGATGAAATAAGAGGTCATAGGCAAAGTGCTTTGATAGACCCTTCAACTACAATAGAAATGGATTAACATTAAACATAATGGCAAAATACCACCTCTTTTGAGCTTACAATGGTTAAAAAAATAAAACAGGAAAAGGCTCTTTATAAAAGCATGAACACAGTCTTAAAAAACCTTCCCACTTTCTACTGCAGAAAACATAAATTATATACTTTGCAACCAGCTGTAATGGTAGGCATAGGCAGCTGGTCCAATTTACTGTATAGTACTATTGTACATATTGTTTGATGCACAAATTACTTATAATTTCTAGAAGTGCATCTTTGCAGTTTGATATTTTTAAGTAGCACTCCAACAACTTGAAAAGTTGTAGACTTTTGGAGAGGCTAATTCTGAAAAGGCTTTACCATTGCTGAGTATGTTTTTTCGCATCATGGTTTACAATAGTCCATTTTATATGTTCAAAAAAGTAAACAGAAATGATGATGGTTTCCATACACTTCAGGAAAGAACTTAGCAAAATTTTGATGATTTTTATGTTCTGATTCCTAATGTTAAACCTTTAGCTGTGTCCAGTACAAAAATAAATCCACACCTCAAAAATCTGCCATCATCATAATTAGAAAAAGGAATTCAAAACTTCAGAGAACATTGAATGTGGGTCAAGTATATTGGAAAAGAATTCAAGAATTTGAGCAAAGAGTTATTAAAAGAAAACTCCTGGTTTTCTCAAACCAAAGAGGAAAAGCAAGCACTTAGATTAAAATCAAAGGTCACTTTACCCACTGTGAAATTGTAAGGAGACTGAAACAAGCACTTTTTTCTAAGTATCTGAATTTTTCTTTTCACATGTTTCAATGTGTTGAATCAAGAGAAGAGAAAGTTAAAAATCTCTTTTCTCTTTTAGTACCTTGTCACTGCAAGCCAAGTGCCCTAGGATGGCCTCTTCTGTCAGTACAAACCCTGTTTTCTGGCTTCTACAGCCCCTTGGACAGTCTGCATACAGTTGCTGCCATAGAACACGACCTAGACTTATTTGCCCCTGAAAGTGTGGGTTCCATTTTTGCTCATACCAGCTTCTCTAATATGTTCTCGTATTGTTGTATCCCTATTGTTCTTCTGTGATGATAGTCACAGATAATAAGTCAATAATGGAATTGTAAAAGTAGTATAAACTAGCATTGAATGGACTTAAGTCCACTGAATGATTATGAATGGTCTTTTCCCTAAATGTTTCCTTTGTTATTTAAGGCTCACTGCATTTTCCTTTGAAAGTCTTGGTAGGCTTAAATAAGGATTAACTCATTACAACACTTGTAGATCTCCAATGACCCTGGCCTTGTGTTCTAAGCATTTTGTCTTTACACCACTTTACATATTCAGCATTTGTAAAATACTTTAAGTCCTTTATCTTTACTCCTTTGTAGGAAGTTCTTAATAGCACTATGCATGCATAGAAAAATAGGACAAGTCTAC
This sequence comes from Phoca vitulina, assembly GCF_004348235.1. Classification (NCBI taxonomy): domain Eukaryota; kingdom Metazoa; phylum Chordata; class Mammalia; order Carnivora; family Phocidae; genus Phoca; species Phoca vitulina. The sequence goes on along the minus strand of NW_022589712.1, from coordinate 64,605,927 downwards.
ACAATTATATCCAAATATATATACATATATATAGTGATGGATTTCACCTTGTGTATAAGGTTCCAATGATATTTTATATATTATGTCATGATTCACAGACTGTTATTTCTAGTACAGACATCTCTCTGAGCTTTAGCTCCATTGACTGAGTTGTATACATGGTTTCTCCATTTGATTGCTCAATGACATCTCAAACTCAATTGAACCTGTAAGCTCTTATTCCCATTCCCTAGATCACTCTTTCTCATAACTTTCAAATATCAGGGAGCACAACTACAAAACATCTAGTTTCAAAAAACTGGACATCACCCTGTATTGGTTAGCTAGGGTTACCAAAATAAAGTACCATAGGTTTGGTGGCTTATATAACAGATTTATATTCTCACAATTCTGGGAGATGAAGTCAAAGGTCAAGGTGTTGAAGCAGATGATCCTCTTGACATATCATCGAAAAGTCAATAGTAGCCTAAGGCTACGTCACAATGCCTACATCATTTACCTCACTTCATCTCACACACAGGCATTTTATCATCTCACATCCCAGGAAGATGAGAGTATAGTACTAGAGGATATTTTTAGAGAGTACACATTCACATAACTTTTATTACAGTATAATTGTGCTATTTTATTATTAGTTATTGTTGCTAAACTCTTACTGTGCCTAATTTGTAAATTAAACTTTATCATATTTAGGAATAGGAAGAAAAACACACTATGTATAGGGTTCAGTATTATCTGTGATTTTAGGCATCCACTGGGGGTCTTGGAACATATCCCCTTCAAATAAGGGAGGACTACTGTGTCTTCCTGTTTCTTAATATGATTTTCCCTCTGTACCTGTGTCTTCTTATAATGACACCAATCATATTGGATTAGGCCCACCCTAATGGCTTCACTTTAACACATTAAAGACCCTCTATCTCCAAATACACTCACATTCTGAGGTACTGGGTGTTAGAACTTCAACATGAATTTTGACATAATACATCCTTAATCTCTCCCTCATCCTCACTCCTCTACCTTCAATCACTGAACCCTGTTAATTCTACCTATTAAATATATCTCTAATATGCTTACTTTTCTCCATCACACTTCACTAACCTAATCTATGACAGTATCAGGTTTCACTTAGATTTCCCAGACTCCTAGTCTCATCCTGCTTCAATCATTTCTCTGTATTAGTTAGAATGAACTTTCTGAAATCCAGATCTGATTATAACACAACAGTGACTATATCAAGCAGTGTCAGGAGCTCAGATGAGCTGCCAAAGTGTCAGAGGAACCCATTAAATAGCAAGCCAAAAATGAAAGAGTTAAGCCTTTAATTACTTACTGCCATGGTATAAGCAATAGTCTAAACTGGAGAAGGTGCCAATTCCCCTGGTTCCATTTTCTCCCATGGAAGGGTGCATCAGTTGAGGGTTACATAGATCAGTGCATATGTGAGGGTTGTCTTATGAGTGAGGGAACTCTGAACAAAAGGCTCCAGCAGTTTTATGAACCCGAGGCTGGGAGGAGGATAAGGAAAAGGGCTAGTTGTAGAAAAGTATTGGATACTGAGTCAGAGTGGGGAAAAGTGTCTTCAAGGTTTCCCCTTCCTCTCTCCTCTTCTAGAAGAAGGACCTCTGTCCAAGGACTCACATAGAGATCTAGGACTGAGATGTCCACGCTAGGAATGGGATATTATAATATATATATATTATATTATATATATATATATTATATATAATATAAATATTCATAAGAGCATGACTGGCCAAGGAAAACTGAGTCCTTGACTACAATTCCCTTGAGAGCAACTGCAATATTCTAGCTGTGCATCAAGTCTGCTGTGTGTGTGATAGGATACTGGAGCAATGGGCGGGGGGGGGGGGGGGGGGGCAACTTTATCCATGAGGCCTGCCAGGTAAAGCCTCTGTAACTGCCTATTGTCAAGCCTCAGAAACGACATAAAAGATTTTAACCAGGAGCTGGGTTTCTCAAGTAGTAGAGTCAGCAGAGTTAAATTTTATAAAGTTAGAATCAGACTCCATGGGTTCAAATCTTGACTCTGACATTTATAAGCTGTGGATCTTGGGATAATATCTTAAACTTTCTGTACTTTACTTCCCCAAATTAAATTTGGTATAACAATAGCACATATATTTCATGGATTTTGTGTGTCTTAAATGAGTTAATAAAAGATTTTAAAATGTCACCTTGCACATACTAATTGATCAATACATGTTAGCAATCATTGCTATAAGCATGATGATTATTACTACGATTTTCAAGAGGAAAAGAACTAAAAAATATGTATGCTAAAATTAATCACCTTATAGTTTCAGCTTATAAATATGTATGTTTCTATAGACAATTTAGAAGAATAATAAAAAGAACAAATGGTCATGATGCAGTGCAAATTATCCTTATTATGTCCTTACTAAGGTAAAGCAACATAGGTAAATATTTCTACATGTAGAAATGCGTTGCCTATGAGAATACTAAACAGTAAACACTAAATTATGCTAAACACGTATTTTCCTATCTTAAAGATGAAACATGTAAAGGTCTTATCTTTTCTCTCAAAAAATAAAAAGAGGGTCATCTATCACAATCTGGTGCCTTGAATCAAAATACATTAGTCAACTGAATACAAAACATAAAATTACCTTAACAATTATGCTGCATATCACTGGGTTAAAATGTTCTGGACAGTAAATGAGGTAATAATATGAGGGCTTTAATCATAGAAGATCAGTTCAATACTTGGCTGAATATTTAGAAGAATTACTCCATTACCTAAGTTTTGATCATCCTTTTCCTTTTTTAAAGCTCTAGCTCTCTACATACATTGTGGCCTTTCCATGAAGAGAAATATTTAAAATATTCATTTAGTAAAAATTCTGAGGAATAACTTAGTTAAAGTAAGGGAAAAGCATAGAACAATCTAATAAATGCATATTGTAATAATATGGTCCTCCTAAAATTTCTTACCATGTACAATTTCAGAAAAAAAATTCAGGATGGAATCAGTATTTCTAATGCAGGCCAGCCAATATTTATTTAACAAGATATATAGAAAATCTGAGGTTGTTTGTAAATAGATGTTGGCAGATCTCTAGAGAGTTGTGATTACTCTAAGGCTTGGTAAAACCTAGTAACCCTGAATAGTATATGCATACAAAATTGATAATGGCTGGGTTTTATTAACTTAATAATATGACTGAAAATGTACATAATGGTTCTGGACATCCAACCCTTATATAGATGCTGTTTTTATGATTTAGCAGTGAACATCAGAATATTTGGTTTTGAAGTCATAACTTAAATTAAGGGGGTTTTAAACTTACTCCTAAAACTAAATCTCAAAAAGCAAGCTGCATTTCACTATAGACAATCTCCAAAATTAGGTAGTGTAATCATTTTCATTTTAGTGTATCAGAAAACCTTACTCTACCAGCATGCATGCCTTTATTGTCTATTATCTATTATCACCATCAGTTAACAGTCTCACTACCTTTTTTTCCATTTCTTTTCATGTGAAAAGACTCTCATGTTACACTATTGTTTTGCCTGTGAAAGTGGCATTTCTGCTTAACTGCAAGGCTAAGTGGTCAAACAACCTGGTTAAAAGTCTAAGCAGGTAAGTGACAAGCTAAAAGATAAAATATTGAATCCTGAGACTCCATTTGTAATGAATCTATATCCCACATGCCAAAATCATTTGGCTACCCATAGTTTAAGGGATCCAAGGGAACACTTCAAAGAAATGGATACAAGGGAGGATGAGTCTTTGAACTAGGAAGATTCCTTTAGAGTGAAAACACGAATTGCCAAAAAACCACAGATGTTCACCACATGAACAGGTGAAAAAATACTACTCTTTCAAATATATTTATCAAAGTCTTTTCTGCCTTTCTGTAATTTCATTTTAAATGGGCCTTACTTTTCAGCTGTTCTCTGCTTAAAAAACTTAATAAGTAAAGACAGATTGTATGACTTCATTAACAATGGTGAGCCAGAATCTCAAGGCCTTTTCTGGGCCTCTTTTCTCGGCATATGTAATTTTCTAATTGCTGTTCTCTAAAGCAAGAACTGCAATTAGAAAAATGTTATCTGAGGACACAACTCAATTGAACATTATTTGGCATTTCAATTTGTTTTCTAGCATTGAATCACTGTAATGGAAATTCTACTTGAAAACTTGGTTTGTCATAATCACCTGCTTATAGTTTATCTGCATGTATGGATTTCCTTTTTCAAATCTTCAATGGCCCATAAGCATACTCATTAGCACCCACAGAAAGTTCACTGGGAATGCCCCTAATAAGCAACTAGTGCAAGAAGGTAGCGCAGCAAAATGAAATTTTTAAAATACATTCATTTATTTACTTATTAGCAGCACTGTGGAATTATTAAGATGGTTTGTGGTAAATTAAAGATGACCATACATTATTTGCAACTTCTGAGAGGTAGAGTCCAATTTCCTTTCCCTTGAATCTGGGCTGTCCTCAGTGAGCTGTTTGGCCAAAAGAATACTGCAAGAATGTTTCGAGACTTCTGAGTCTTGCAGTGTTCATTTGGGTCTTATGGAACACTTGCTCACTGAAATCAGTTGCCAATTTGTGAGGACACACATGCAGACCTATGCAAAGGCTCATGTGAAGAACTGAGGCACCCAGATGACACCGTCTCTGAGCTCCCAGCTGACAGCCAACACCAATGTGGCAGCTATGTGAGTGAGCCACCTTGGGAAGTGAATCCTTCAGCCTCACTTAATTCATCCCAGCTGATGCTGCACCAAGTAGAAAAGCCATTCTGTCAAGCACTGCAGAAAGTACAGATTTAGGAGCAAAGCTAATGACTGCTGTCACTTTACATTGCTAAATTTTGAGATTTAGTAATTTATCAGTAATGCAGCAATAGATAATTAAAACAAGGACCGTGGCTTAAATAAAATTATGCAAAGAGGAAGGGGAGGGAGGGATTTTAATTTTTCTTTTTACTTATTTAATGTATTACATTGTTTTATTATTATTCTCTTTAGAGTTCAGTTATTAATAAACACTCTTGTAGTCTACCAATCTGGATGTTTGTAAAACTTGAGATTTTTCTAAATTGCTTGTATTGATTATTATGCCTTGAAGAGAACACTGTAATAGCTTCCTAACAGAAGTTTCTTTAGAGAACTTCCTCTATCCAGCTAATTCTTAGTAATGGGAATTAAGAACATATATTAATTTGATCAAAACAACATCTCTCTACTTGGCTAGAAAATAAATATGAAATAAGGAAGGTGATGATATTGAACATTATTGATATAGTAAGAGATCACTAGTTGCCCCAAACTCTTCCACCCTACCTCAGTAGCTGACAGTATAACTACACAATTACTCAGAACTGAGTCATATTTGAGTCCTCTATATCACTCAGACCTGGAAATTTCATTCACCATGGGTTCTATCCAAATTATAGCTCATACCTACCCACTTATCTCCATCTCCTTTGCAACCTCCATGGGTTCAGTCACTATCTTTTTCACCTGCACAACCACAATAATAAAATTCCCCAATTCCCCCTTTCTTCAATAGAACCCATTCTCAAATGAGAAGCTAGAGTGATCTTTTTAAAAGGAAAATTACACCTAGTGTATATTGCTGAAACTCTACAATGAAAACCCTGCAGGCCTTTACAAGACCTGATCTCCAACCACGTTGTCCAGGAATCTGTTTTGATCACAGTATCTTCTTTCTATCACTCAGACACTACAGTACACTATACTACAATCATATTTTCTTTCTTTTCTACTTCAGAGGATCTTTCTTAATGTCTTAAATACTCTAAACTGGATCTTCAAGTATCAGGCTCCTCTTGTTTCTTAGCTCTCAGATCTCAATCCAAGTAACCCTGACCACTGCAGCAATCTACAGTTATTTTCCTCCTTCAAGCTCAATCAATATTAGTTTCTTCATAAAACTAACTGCAATCTGAGCTTATTTTGTTGACTCTTTTTTTCTAACTTGTTACTTATTGAATATTTGCCCATCTCACCTTGTACAAAAGTGCTGGAAGAACAGATATCATGTTCTTTGCTGTCCCAGAGCCAAGAAATACCCTGGCTCATGGTAGGTTTTGCATAAATATCTGCTAAATGAACAAATGAATAATTCTTATATTTGTTTCTATAATAGGCTTCTCAAAGGACTTTGAACCACATTATAGGCATAATGCTATAAATTCTATTCTAAGGAAACATAATTGTAAGAAATCTTTATCTTTTGTAAATGGCCATAGATACACTAAATGATTCTTTACTAAGTTTATGTTAAGCAAAGATAAGGAGAAAAAGTGAGCCAGTCTCTTTACTTTAGACTCACTCTAATTTTCTGTGGCTTTTGTTGTTTTCCACTCAAATGCATTCATTCAAATAGAAAATGTCTCAAGTGATCTTTAAAAAAAAAAGTACCTCAAGAAAAGAAAATGTAACCACGATAACCAAGAAGAAAGGAAAATATATCTTATAGATGAGACAGGGTATCAGTATTCTTTTTAATAGCCATATGCATTTGGGAAGTGAAATAATTTTGAAATGATTAACAACTTTTAAATATCAACAAATCTGTATTGTGAGGAGACATAAAATGCTTTTCTAATTTCCTTCATTTTATACAAGGTAAGAAATTGTGGAACTATATTGTGGAAAGAAATTGTGGAACTATATTGTGGAAATATATTACTATATATTTGGAGTTAAAAAAATCAAATTTGAGTCCTGTTCGAATGAAAAATTAAATTTTCAAAAGCAGAGGTGAAAGTTTCAGTGCTGACGGATTTTCGAAATCTCTACGAAGTCACTCATCCATAGAAGTTTGATATTAATGTGTAACTTGGTTCTGAATATTTTTATTTCTAATATTCTTTAGAAATTATTAACTGAATTTCTCTAAACTTTAAAAAAAAAACCTCTGTTCAGAAATATCTATTTTAGTAATATATACTTATCTTTTTGTATAGATCTAAAATAGAGAATTTATTAGACCAATTTTATTACCACCTGGCATCTTTTTAATCTGTAGGAATAAAATTAAAATTGGTAAAACATAAAGGTTTGATAAGCCTCTACATTACTTCATACCTCCTGCAAGCATAAATAAGTACAGCAAGAAGCATGAGGAAAAAATTCAGCAGTAGTTTGGAACATTTATAGTTATCGATAGAAACATATTTCAGTAAATGTGTCTACTGAATTCCCTATCTTTACAGCAAATCACAAGATGATTCCATCTTCTTTCAAAATAAAGCAGAGTATTGCTCATCTTGAAAATGAACATTTAATAATAATAATAAGGATGAAACAAAAGTGGGGGTAAAGTTAACAATTACTAAATGCTTACCAAGTGTCATGCACTAAATTCTTTTCACTAATTAATTTCAAAAATTAGATTAATTAATTTAATCCTCATAATAATCTGATAGGGTATAAACTACTTTTATACCCAGACAGTAGTGCTAAGAGATGTTAAATAACTTTCCTTACTCTAGTCATATAGCCAATGCATTGAAATTAGCATTCAGATGGGTCGTCTGACTCCTCAGCCTAAGTTCCTGATTATTATACTGTGCTGCCTCCCAATGGAAGTTTTAGGTTCTCAGCACATATAGGTTATCCACTGTAGCACACCTAGAATATCAGGATCTTTGGAGTTAGGCATAAATATTCAAATACCAGGTCTGCCACATATTATTTTTTGTCGTTTTGAAGTTCCCTAACTTTCTGAGCTTTATTTTTCCATCTTCAGTAAAAAATGATTTTTCCCACCTCTCAGGAGTCATTATAAGAATGAAATATTTTTACATAATGAGGTGTCCAGCATTGTGCTTGACATGAGCTTGGTGATTAATAAGTGTTAATTTCCATTCCTTACTTTTTAATATGACAAGGAATGTGTATAGAAGTCAGAGTGTGTGGCATAGTCATCATATATGAATTCAAGGACTAGGAAGACCAGTAAAAGTCATTTATTAAAATAGAGCTGACTTCCTAAATAATCTCAATGCTCTTTTGACTGAGATAAGAAACTGTCACTAATCAAAGGAATGTATCCAAGGTTGTCTCATAGGTTTTACTCTGAGATATCATTCACAGATAGTTGAAAAATGTTTAATCTATATTTGGAAGTGAGTTCAAGGTTATAATAAATTATGATTGATAGCAGTTCTGGGTTAGTGACAATGGTGGCTGTTCAGAACATCAGAATCTCAATAGAAAATCATGCAGTGGACGTGCATGGTCTTAAAGACGTAATGAGACTCCTGGAGATGGCTATGCTGACGGTGCCCAGCAGAAGAACACCCAGTGTACAGGGTGAGTGGGGACTGAAACTCAGCCAGTGTTCCACATGCCAAACCCTCCAGTTAAGCGCTGGAAATATACAGTAACAATACCATAAAAAGTAAGATCAGTGAATGTTCAAATATATCCTTGCCATTCTCTAAACAAACAAAATCGCAGGGTGACCAGGGACTCAGGATTTTACACTTGATCTTAGCCAAAAGGCCGAGAAGCGATGGACCCAGGATTTTAGGACCTTGTATATTTTTACACTTAAACCTGGCTGCACAAATATGTGTTTTAGATAAAATTATTTTGTTTAATACACAAATTAATAATATAGAAAATTAATCAGAGATAATTATAATTTTGGGATACTTTTAAGTCCTTTTCAGTACAGTGTATGCAGATCTGCATACATTTTTCTCCCAGAAATAAGATTCCTATCATACATGCCATCTTACAACTTATAACAATGACATTTTTCATCATTTTCCAGTGTTATTAAATATTATTGTCAACATGTTTTTAATGTTTGAAAAGTATGCATGTTATATCATAATCTATTGGATTTTTCTCTTACATAGATCTTGTGTTGATATCTTTATTTGAATTGATCTTTGGATAAAAAGCTAAGAATTAAATAATTAGTTCAAGAATATGGACATTTAAAGTTTTTCTGGGGCTCCTGCTGGCTCAACCAGTAGAGCATGCAACTCTTGATCTCACGGTTGGAATTCGAGTCCCACATTGGGTATAGTTTACCTAACAATAAAATCTTAAAAAAAAAAAAAAAAAAGTTGATCATTGTTTGTTTTAAATAAATTGCCAAATTGTTCTTAAGAAATGTTGTGATCTTTTACAGCCATATATTAGAATGTCATTCCACCACAGCCTCGTAAAACCTTGATATGCTATTATTCTTTATCTTCAAATACTTAACAAATGGTATCTTATTATAATATTAATTATATATTATTATATTAATTTTTCTTCTGAAAGAACCATTTGCTTATTTTCCTTTGAAAATTACCTAATCAGGGGTGCCTGGGTGGCTCAGTCAACTAAGCATCTGCCTTTGGCTCAGGTCATCATCCCAGGGTCCTGGGATTGAGCCCTGCATTGGGCTCCCTGCTCAATGGGGAGCCTGCTTCTCTCTCTCCCTCTGCCTTTCCTCAGGTTTGTTCTCTCTCTCTCTCAAATAAATAAAATCTTAAACAAAAAAAGAAAAAGAAAATTACCTAACCACAAATTTTAGCTTTCTATTGGTGTCTTAAAGTTTTAAAAGCATTCTTTCAAATTTGGTTCTGGGAAAAACAAAACAAAACAAAACAAAACAAAACACTGAATTCAAGAACAAAAATCTTAGCAACAACTGGAAGCATTTTTATAAGTTAAACACAATATATGCATAACCCAGATGAATGTATGAAACGTTATCAACACTTCAGAAGTCTTTTTTTTGCCACCTTCCATTCATTCTTTATGCCCCCAAAGGTAACCACTATTCTGATTTCTATCACCATAGAAAGTTTTTGCCTGTTTTTGAACTTTATATAATTGAAGTCATATAATGTCTGGCTTTTTTTGATCCTTATTTTCAATGGGATTGATCCAAGATTTTGCTAGAAGCAGTTATTTTTTTTTCTTTTTTTTTTCACCATGAATAGAAGCATTAGTTCATCATTCTTACTTTATGAACTGACTACAATTTATTTATGTATTATACAGTTTATGGACATTTGTTTCCAGCTTTTGCTTATCTTGAATAAAGTGGCTATGAATATTTCTGTATATATCTTTGGAAGGACATATTTACCTATCTCTGTTGTGTGTCTACATAGGAAGAGAATTACTGGTTTGTAGGATTTGCCTATCTTCAACTTTAATACATGCTGACAGTGTTTGCAAGTGGTTGTACTCATTTACACTTCTAGCAGCAGCTTATGAGAGTTGTGGTTTCCCTACCTCTTTGCCAACAAATAGTTTTCTGGTGCATATTTGTAATTTATTATAGTTTAACTGGGTATTTCCCTGATGACTAATGATGCTGAACAATATGTTCACTCATCATCAGGATATTCTCTTTACCAAGGTAATTCTCAAGTCTTCTGCTTATATTTCTATTGTTATCAGCTTTTTTCCATGTGGATTTGTAAATTCTTTATAAAGTCTTAATAATATGCATTGCAAATATCTCCTCCTAATTTGTGTTTTTTCATGGTTGTACTGGTTCACTTTTGATGAACCAGAAATTTTTGATGCTATAGGGGACATTATGGGTAATGTAGTTTTTCAGAATATTATTTGCTTCATCCAAGAGTGTCAAATTTATTTGAACAGTATTTAACAAATTATCATCTTATAAGTATTTCAATGTCCTTTTATTCTTCTTTGGTCATTTTCATTTTTAATTGTGTGTTTTTTTTTTTTTTTTTTTAAAGAGTTTTATTTATTTATTTGAGAGAGTGAGAATGAGAGAGAGAGAGAGAGCACATGAGATGGGGGAGGGTCAGAGGGAGAAGCAGGCTCCCTGCCGAGCAGGGAGCCCGATGCAGGACTCGATCCAGGGACTCTAGGATCATGACCTGAGCCGAAGGCAGTCGCTTAACCAACTGAGCCACCCAGGCGCCCTTAATTGTGTGCTTTTATAATCACTACTTTTTTTTTTTCTTACATTTTTAAAGATTTCCTATTTTATTATTTTGTATTTATTAAATCCTTTTTATAATTAATTTATTTCTGTTTTCATCTGTAATTACAGTTTTTCCATCTTCCCTTACATTTATTTTGGCTATCTCTTGCTATCATTTATAGTTGAAGACTTAAGTCTGTTATTTTAAATATTTATTTAGAAAATGAAAGTGTTTAGGACATAGGGCTTCATCTGAAAAGTTCTGTAATTGTCCTCACAGATACTGATACAGAGTATTTTCATTATATTTCTTTTTAGACAGTGAGCAACTTAGGTATTGCTTTTCACTCTGCCAACAGGGATTTTTTAAGAGAAGTTTGGATGTTCTTGTTTTTGTTTGGATTTTTGGTAAATGTAAGGTGGTTGGGATTTGATTATTAATTTTTTTAAACTTATTTATTTGAGAGAGCACAAGCAGGGGGGAGGGGTAGAGGGAGGAGACTCCCCACTGAGCAAGGAGCCTGATGTGGGACTCGATCCCAGGATCCTGGGATCATGACCTGACCTGAAGGCAGACGCTTAACCTACTGAGCCACCCAGGTGCCCTCATTATTAATTTTTTAATAGACTTTATTTTTTAGAGCAGTTTTAGGTTTAGAGCACCATTGAGAGGGAGGTACAGAGATTTCCCATATATCCCCTGCCTCCACACATGCATAGCCTCCTCCTTATCTCTATCTCCCTCCAGACTGGTATAGTCCTTACAATTAATAAATTTACATTGACACACCATTATCATTCAAAGACCATAGTTTACATTAGGGTTCATATAAACTAACCTGTAATTTAATTGTATTATGGACAGAAAATATTATTTCTATTTTTATAGAATTTCTTGAAAAATGAGAATTATCAGGGTCTGTTTCCATGTTTCACGAGCATGAGAAATGAGAGCACATTGTTCATGTTCAGGGCATGAAATATATTTGAAGGTGTGTGTGTATGTGTGTGTGTGTGTGTGTAAAAAGATCAAGAATGAGATAAAGAGAATTTTATACCTCTTTGTTTATAGTATTCTAGGTGCTATTAATATTGTCAGTATTTTTATTTGTGTCTACATAAGCAATAATGGACTACGTTTAAGTTTCTTAAAATTGATTTGTTTCCTACAAAAATTTATTTTTGTATTTTTACAGAAACTTGTTTTATGAATTGATCCATACATAAACCTTAATAATTACCCATTGTAGCTTTTTGTAGTTTATTATTATAAGTTCTCTTTGCTTTTTATACTTTTTATATTAAATTTGATGCATTACTCTCATTATTTGTTTTGATTTGCATTTACCAAGTAGTTATTTTTTTCATTAACTTTCAAGTAGTTATATAGCATATGGAAGAGTTTGGAATCTATATTTTTGTTAAATATGAGAGTATTCATTTTTTCAAAACAATTGAATCTCACAAATACTGATATAGCAAATATTTTTGTGTTCAGATAAGTCTTATATATTTTTATATTTGCTTCCTTGTTTTCAGTATTTTGGTCAGCAACTTCCAGTGTCCTGTTCCTACTATGATATATATCCACTTTTCATCCTCCCTTAGTTTAATGTCACTGATTTTACAATCATTCTTTACATTTTGGGTAATTATTCCTCCTTTCCTTGAAGAGAATTTTGTTGGTGATGCTGAATTCTCTTTTATTGCTTTATTTATTCATTGGTTCTAGGGTTATAGCTAGGAATTGTCGTAGAAATGCCTTTACAAGACTGTTTTTAAATGAAAATTATGTTGCCTATTTAATAAATTGGTGAGGCAAGTGAACCACTGTCTTGTACAAAGTAGTGTAGAATGCAGCTCTGCCCATTATGTGGCCGCACCCAATGACTACTGTCATGACTAGGGGAAAAAACAACAAAAAGGAGTAGTCTGTTAATTATGAACTGACAACCACACAGGCTAATTAACAGAATGATTTATAGGATTGATATACAAGGAGCATGGATAAGGGTCATGACATTTAAGAGAAATGAAAAAAATCATAGGCAATTTGAAATTAATATGCAACTGATCCATGTCTCTAGCTCCATTCCCCATAGCCCAGTGTTATCAAAGTGAGGTTTGTTTCAGAAGACTGTATTCTATCTTGACTCTGCTTTTTAAGTGACTCTGTAGTTGTTACTGAAATACTTTCCTATGCCCTGGCTGCCTTATTTGTAAAACTGAATATTGATGACATTGTTCTTATCAGTTTGTGTGGGTACTTTTGGAAATGCTTTGTAAACTTTTATTCAAACAACTGTGGTACTATTATCTGAATTAATATAACTTCTGGAAAAATACTAGCAAGGAAAGAAAGCCAATATTCAATAACAAAAGAAATGAAACTTGTATTCTTTTAGTTAGTAACCCAGCAAAGGTTATAAAAATGCCCACAGCATTTAATTCAAGTGGGTGTGTTCCAGTACACTGCCCTTAGTCACTCTTAACTTGCATTCTAATGACCTCATCTCCTCCTACCAGTATTTTTTTTAGTCCACCTGCTAAACTGTTGTGCAAATTTATTCTTGGTTGTTAATCAGTTTAACCAATCTGTAGAGAAGATGAAAAATTTTCAGTGATGATTAACCTCACTCCTCTGTAGGTATTATCAAGGACATTATGCTCATTATTTTTAAAATTCTCATTTTAAATGTATTATTAATCCTCCCTTTCTCCCGATGACAAAAGCAAAGCTGGGTGATTATTTAACAACCAAGCACCACCAGCTGGTACTCCAGGCTGGTGGAAGTTACCATGTGTTCCCACTTCATCCTACCATAAATCCTTTAAAATGAGAATGTGAAAAGCAAATTAAGTTCATAAATGTCTTTGGATATGAACCATGAAGAAAGATCAATATTTTAATGCTATAACTAACCATCAAGGAGATGGGGTGGGAAATGAAGGATATCAAGAAAAATTGATATACATTAATTAGTTTAGCTAACTTATGTGACTTTCATTGTAAGTGTCCTCTGAAAGTGTCAAGATGCCACATTTAGAATTTAAATGCAAATAGTGCATGTTTAGTAATGTCAAAAAATTAATCCAATTATAAAGATATAGAAGCAATGAAAAGAAGAGAATGAACAGTGTGCATTAAAAAACTTATTTTGGTCCTTTCTGTGGTTATGCCACTGCTTTATTGCTTATTTTAGAACAATTCTGCTTTAACAATTCAGTAAGTAATTTCTTTTCTTTCATTAATTCTAAAGTGTAGACTCTACTATTAACTCATAAACTACTCCATTGACTCACCTCTTCTCCTCAAGGGAAAAGATGGTTAATTTTAGAGTTGATACTTTAAATCATTAAGTGCTTCACTTACAGAATTAAAACTTCCTAAAGTACAAAACAAAAATATAATGAAAATGTTTTAGATAACTTTTATTTTGGAAAATGATAAAAGCAAGCTATTTGTTTTTCATTATTCAATATATTTTATTAAATCAGAATTAATAAATAAATAATTTATTAAATTATTAAATCAAATAAAGAGTGACATTTTGAGTTATAGACAAATTATAGTTGTCACTTTGCTGACAAGATAAAATAAGGGAAGGTCTGAGACATGTGAAGTGCTATTCAGACAGAAGTTAACTTTCTTACCGCTTATCCCATTACTACTCTCTACTTCTAAACTCAAACTCTCCGCTTAGGTCTGCCTTAGGGTACTGATCGCTTACAGGAATCTCTCTTTTGATTTACTGCAGGAAGTAAAAGGGTCTAATCACTCTAATTATGTGTGGCTGCTTTCATTCTCTCACTTTCCCTCTTTTGCTTTGCTCCTCCAAGTCACTAGAAATTTGGGTGGCCAAAGCACAAAAGCATGACTAGGTGATCCCTTCATCCTTCCCACCCTTGGGAGGGAGGTCATACTGCCTTTGAGAGTTCTCTGACAGTCTTGTGGGCAAACGTGAATAGTTTTAACACTCAGCTGGCTCCTTGCACATAACTTTATAATGTTTTATTTTGATGGTCACAATTAGGAAGAAATGGGAGATAATCTAGTATGGTGTTATAGCCTCTAACTGAGAGAGAAGGTGAGAGGGCAAAAGACGATCCAGCCTGGTGTCATAAAGGAATAAAAACCTGAAGGCTTCTATGGCCAGTTTGACCTCATGTAGATGCTCTGACTGGTGTGGAATATTGACTATCATGAATGCATAATTTAAATGTTCAGTACCTTTTAGCAATTTAAATCATCTGGATATTTCAAGTCTGCTGGAATTCATTTTATCTCTAAAAGATGAAAACAGAAAGTAAGTAATTTTATCATGTTAAATGAGATAAAACGGACAACTTTAAAATGAAATTATTTTTAAACATTCACTTATAAGTTGTTTGAAATTCAGAGCATCATTTTTTTCCCAAATGAGTTTATAAAGTCAAACTATACTTCCAAGTCATCTAAAGGCCTTTCGAGGGCCCTGTCACTTCATCTTTCACTTCTCATTCCAAGTACCATTTGACAATTTTCCCTTCATAGTCCCTGCATGTAATTTTGGTCCTGTCCCAGATTAGATCCAGCATTCATTAGCACCTTTTTTCTTGTTCTTATCCAAAACCAGTGACCTTGGAAACTTAGTTTTCATGATTGACTGAGTTTTTGCTTTGTTCCTTTTGTTAAAACACTCTTTTTTAATAACATTACTTTAATTCCTCTAAGACTTTTAACACTAGCTCTCTAAATGATATTTTGCTACTAACCTTTCTCAGTAAAACTAACATTTATGGAATACTGCTATAAACCATTCATACGTATCATTTCATATAATCATTATTACAACCTTCTGTGGCTGGGACAGTTTAAGAAACTGAAGTACAGAGTAATTAAATAATTTTCCCAGGATCACAGAACTAAGCACTCAGAAGAGCTAGGATTTGAACCTAGGTAGCCCAGGTCTCAAATCCACGTTGGAGAGCACAGTTAATCATCCAGTCTTCCTGGTTCATATAATTTTCTTCTAAACTCCTTGTTTCCATGCTAACCTCTCTGACCCCAGCCCCACTGGGATGTCTACCCATTACCTCTTGTAAAACTCCCTGACATGCTTACAGCTATGCTATCGGTGTTGTCTCCTCTCTATTTATAGTAGAGGCAAGTCAGTCCATTCATTAGGAACTATGCTTTGAATACACAAATTAAAAAAAAAAAAAATCCTCTGCCTTTCATGAACTTACAAGAGGTAATAACTGTTTAGGAAACAAAAAATTCTTGAGTATGACAAGAATGAGTGAGATTAAAACTAGACACAATGCTTCTTTGAGTAGGGCAACTGAGACACTGCCCTTGGTCCCATGCTTGTGTAAGAGGTAACCCACAGAACAATGTAATTTACATATCTTCTTTGGATCTCACCAAAATTTAATTTCAAAATTTATGTTTTTAATACTACCCTAAAGGGCCTACAAAAGATGTTGATTTATTTTAAAATAATTTAGGCAAATTTAAGACTGGTTAAATTGCTTGAACTCCTCACTAGAGATGGCCCCATATAGCAGAGTAAGAAATAGTGGACTATTCATCTTTTCTGATGGCTGAATAATATTCCATTATGTATATGTACCACATCTTCTTTATCCATTCATCTTTTGAAGGGCATCTCTGCTCCTTCCACAGTTTGGCTATTGTGGACATTGCTGCTATGAACATTGGGGTGCATGTGCCCCTTTTCACTACATCTGTATTTTTGGGGTAAATACCTAGTAGTGCAATTGCTGGGTCGTAGGGTAGCTCTATTGTTAACATCTTGAGGAACCTCCATATTGTTTTCTAGAGTGGCTGTACCAACCACCATTTGCACTGACATGGATGGAACTGGAGGGGATTATGCTAAGTGAAGTAAGTCAAACAGAGAAAGACAATTATCATATGGTTTCACTCATATGTGGAACATAAGCAATAGCACGGAGGACCATAGGGAAAGGGGGGGAAATCCGAAGGGGGAGAAATCAGAGAGGGAGATGAACCATGAGAAACTATGGACCCCGAGAAACAATCTGGGGGTTTCAGAGGGGAGGGAGGAAGAAGGAGGGAGTAATAAGGTGATGGGTATTGAGGAGGGCATGCGCTGTGATGAGCACTGGGTGTTATACTTAACTAATGAATCACTAAACACTGCATTGTTCTAATTATGTACTATACAGTGGCTAACTGAACATTAAAAAAAAGAAAAGAAAGAAATAGTGGACTAAAGTGTTTATTCTACTTGGGGAAATAAGAGAATAATTCAGAGTCACATGAGCCTTAAGAATATAATTAGTTGTCCAAGATGGTAGAGGGCATCCCAGGCAAAGATAGGAGCAAAGGTACTAAAAACTTGAGTTATTAATTTTAGGTACCACTCATTGTTTCACTTATTCATTAGTACAGCAGATATTATAGAAGTCTACAAGATGCTAGAAACTTTTCTAGGTACTTCTTAATATTAACAATAATCACAAACTATTTCAATGAAGATATTATCACTATTTTACATATACCATAACTGAAGTTCAGAGAGGAATAATGTATTTTTTACATAATTATATAGTTAGTGATGGTTGATCTGAGATTCAAATTCACAAACATTTACCTTCCTAAGTCAATACACATTGCTGTAAATCAGAGAATATATTGTGGGAGACTGAAGGGAGTCAAGCTGGGGAGAGATGTTGATGGTGCTAAACAGTTAGACAGGGGTCAGATCATGAGGTAAAATAACATGGTCATGTTTGTGCTATGAAAAAAAATGACAAATTCTACCAGTTCTATAAAGATTAGAGAAGATACAGAGGGTTAGTAATATACTGAAATAACCCAAATGAGAGCATTGGTGGTTCAACACTGGAATAGAGTTAGAGAGGGAGAGAGTATTTGAAAGTAGAAGCCATAGGATTTAATGGTCAATATGTATTGGTGATTTTAATTCCTTAATTTGATCTGAGTTGTTTGGGTGTTGCAGAAGTGCGGTAGGGGTTAGAAAATGAGTTCAATTTGGAAACTATTTAATTGGAGGTGAGTGGTTAAGAATGAGAGCAAGAGTGAGTGAGCACGTGTGATAGAACGCGAGTGACAGCCAGAGAGTGAGAGAACGCACTGAGCCTCAGATGTGAGCATTCTACCTTCTCAATTTCTTGCTACCGAGCCTGCTTGCCAACACCTGTCCCACAAAGACAGATTCATTTAGTGGCTGGGCAGGTGTATGCACCTTCTGTTCTGACCTGCACCCCTGGCTAACCTGCTGCTCCTTTGACATCAGCAGACAAAATCGACTTAAGTGAAAACTTGGCTGATGACAAAACAGAGCTCTACAATGCAATGACCTTGTTCTGCACTTTTTTCTATGGAGATGAAGAATAATAGTTATTATTTATTGAACACTTAACCACGTTCAGAGTATTACCAGATTCTAATATATTATCTCATTGATTCCTACAAGATCCCTTGGGGTAAATATTATTATTCTTATTATTTTGTAGATAAGAAATTGAGGCTTAAAAAGTTTAAATCAATTACCTAAACAACTAGTAAGTGATGGAGCCATTCCTCAAATCCAGCTCTGTTTGATTTCAAAGCCCGATACTTAAACATTATCCTAAACTGCCTCTCCAAATTTTTCCTGATTCCAGTTGGATAATGCAAGATTACATCTCCTCAGCTATATTATTATAGAATTCAAACTCTGTAGAATTTAATTCCAGAAATTTTATGTATAGCTTGTGCAAGAAGCTTAGCTTGGCTTCAGCTCATTCTCTGAGATACAACAATGCTTTCTATAAGCCAAATCCACCAATCCCCACACTGTTCTTGAACACACCATGCTCTTTTTTATACCTAAGTCTTTGGGCAAGCAGTATATGAAGGTCTTCCCATCCGATACCACTCTAATTGTCATCTTCTTCGTGAAGCCTTCCCCACATTCTCACCTCCAAAAGATTGTTTAACTCTACCTCTTTGTGGCTGTAGCATTTTGTATAAAACTTTATTATTATGTTGACATCATTATTTGTGCTTCCATTTCTTTTTTTTTTTTTTTTTAAGATTTATTTATTTCATTGAGAGAGAGAGAGAGAGCACAAGTGGGAGGGGTAGGGAGAGGGAGAGAGAATCTCAAGCAGACTCCACCCCGAGCACAGAGCCCATTGCAGGGCTTGATCTCACGACCCTGAGATCACAACCTGAGCCAAAACCAAGAGTCAGACGCTTAACCCACTGCACCACCCAGGTACCCCGATTGTACTTCCATTTCTGATTCTCTCCTTAGACTCTGCACATCTCAAGAATCTTGTTTTATTCATTTCTGTTACCTCTTCAAGCAATGACAGTCATTATGTTGGCACTGAATCATATTTGGAAAACCAAAAGCTAAAGATGTTCTATTTGCTGAGAAACTGTGAGATTCCTTTCTACTCCCCCTCTATTTATCTCAGAAATGGCAGTTGGGATCACTTAGTAGGCAGGCATGGGGTGGGAGATGAAATGCCTGGTGGAAGCAGCTTCTAGGGCAGGTTGGGACAGTGCTCTGGACAGAGTGCAGTGAAAAGAAATCCTATCACTGGGTTGCTTTTAATAAATTAATCTTTAAGTCATTATACATGCAGTGAATGACTATTAGTTTTTCTCTTGAAATACCTTCCTAATAGAAGATAAAAATGGCTTTAAAATACTGAAATATTTTGAGGGAAAAGATTACTGTCTGATAGTAGAATAATAAATGAGAATGTAAGAGGAGAGACCAGAAGTACAGTGAAACCCTTTTTGTTTTTTTTGTTTGTTTTTGAAATTATGCAATCACTGTCAAAATTAAAAAAAAAAAAAAAACTTCAAATTTTTACAGGGCTCCCTCTGATTCTGACGTATTTTGACAAACATTATGTTCTTAATTATTTGCCAGAGAACAAAACATTAGGCAACACATTTAGGATCAAATATTGAAGATAATAAAAATAAATGTAGAAGGAAATTAACATTTGAAATACTTTTAAATAGCATATAAGTTACTTTCTTTAGGAGAGAACATTATATGAGATATATACCCTCAATGTTTTAAAGTATTAAATAATTCAAGACAACAAATACTATGTAGCATAAATTATACAAAGCAATGATTATAGATAAATTGAAGTGTTCAGTCATAATGCCATTGAAGAGGGAAATGGGATTAAGAGAAATTGAGAAAAGATGGATTTTAAATAGCAATGCTAAAAGAGGAGACATAAGTTACAAAATATTAACTATATTTTCCATATTTGGTTTATCTGCTTAGACCCAGAGAATGTTCACAGCTCAGAGATACGTATTTTTTTTATAACAATATATGAGCGTAAAGGAGAGAGGCACCCTGAGGCAAAATTAGTTCTATAAAGTGGTAGATTACATTAAGCTAGGTGGCAGCCTGTAGAGCATGACTAGAGTAGTGCTGACAGGTCAGACTAGCCAAAAATATGTTCGTTTTTCATTTAAAAAAATGTTTAAAATGTAAAATGTTCAGCCTACATACATACTGCTTCCAAGTTACCCTCTAACTCTCAACGATGAACAGTTAATAGGTTCAAATTGATTCCTAAGATTAGCTGACCCCTTGCAGCCAAACCAAAGATATAAAATGTAGGGAATGGAATTTCCTTTGGAAAAATCCAGGAGAGAATTGTAGAATTAAGAAGCTGCTGAAAAGTAGTGGAATTAGGAAGAAGGATCTGGGATTAGGTAACAGGGTACTGGAGGTTGTTTGTAATCAATGATATCAATACAGACTGATTTTCTGAAGACAGGAGGATACCATAAAAGGTGATATTGGCACTGAAATAAGAATAATGGGTGAAAGCTGACCTGGTCTTAAAGATGGTGGTGGAATCCATGTTAAGTTCTCCCTGTGAGCAGTTTCGGTACTGCCTCCCAGGTGATTCTAAAAGATCCACAAGGAACACATGTGGGAGATGACATAATTTTTTAAGCTCAAATCTTCTTGTAAAGAAACTATTAAATGCTTTATAAATGAGAAAAGAGCCATAGGAAAATATCTGGACATTTATTATATTATTTTATTATTATTTAAAAATATTCTCTCAACAATAAGAAAGTTCAAATGATTCCAAGAACTACAGACTTAGTACATTCCCTAGGGAAACTAGGATATTTCCACATGGACTTGAAACAGTATCTTTTCCTTTAGTTTTGAGCAGTGTTAAACATTTCCCCTAAGGAATTTTAGCAACAGTAGAACATTATTTTTAAATTAACTTTTTCATTAAATGCTGGTTTCCTTTGAAAAGGGAGCAGCTGTTAGTGCTGGCAGACTTTTCTCCCCCCCAATCTATGAGTACAAATCAAAAACAATTTGTTTTGTGAATAATCTACAGTATGACAATTTGTCTACAAATATGTCACTGCCTGTTTACCTCAGTGTGTGTCAATTGGATTTAGCCCCTTATTTGCAGAGAAGAGAGAAAGGCAATCTTGACAGCATCCCTGCCTGCAGGCCTGGCACTGCAGCCTCTCTCTCCCCCGACTTCCTGTTGCCACTAAGAACCACAGGGAGTGAGAAGCCACACACTGTGCAGACTGTGGGCTTCGCAGGACTAGGCCAGCTACAAAATTAGAGACCTGGGCTCTCACCGAGAGACTAGAGAGCTGTTCACACAGAGGCAGATCTTTCTGTACAATACTTTGATTAAGTCTAGGAAGAACCTTAATAGACTGCCATTTACTAGAAAGGAACCTTTAGAGACAAGTGTTGTGGGGGATGGAGTTTGATTTTTTTTTTTTCTTCTATCAGCTCCCTCTATACTGAACAGCTGATGCTTGCATTAAAAGAAGATCAAATAAAAGGCTTATTCAGCATTTATTAGATTTCCAGGAAGGGAAAAAAAAAAAAATGTCAGCTTTAGCTTGCTTATATATAGGTATATCCCTCTATATATCAGTTTATATCACCCTGTGTGATATATAATTCACCCTGTTAGTTAGTATTATAATGAGTGAAGTGCCTTCCCATCACTGGACACAGTTCGTTCTTTTCACATAGGCACTTGTGCTGCATACGTTAATTCACAGGATTGACCTAAGCAAGTGAACCCAAGAACTGCACTAGGTTGTTTCTATGGTCTGTGGATTACTAAAATAGATCCTAACATTGTTATTTTGTGACAAATGATAAATGTTCCTTTTCATAGCATTCAGCAGCATTAGTGTTATGGTAACTGAATTATAATCTCTCTTTTCCAAATGTTTGTTCTTTTTATATATATATTTTTTCAAAACTGAGATGTAGGAAGGAAATGGCATACCCATTAGTGAAATTATTTAAAGGACAAAACTTAGTGTAGGGCATGTATTCACTCACTGCACGAATATATATTTTAGATCTTTACTTATTAACAGCTTCAGATGTGTCTATTTTTTTAAAGATTTTATTTCTTTATTTTTCAGAAAGAGAGAGAGCGCACAAGCAGGGGAAGCGTCAGGCAGAGGGAGAAGCAGGCTCCCCGCTAAGCAGGACCCTGACACAGGACTTGATCCCAGGACTCTGGGATCATGACCTGAGCTGAAGGCAGACACTTAATTGACTGAGCCACCCAGGCGTCCTTTCAGATGTGTTTAGAAATTTGAAGACCAAGGACATCTAAAGATATTTACCTCAAGTCTCAAGTGCAGGAAGGTAAAAAAAAATTAAGAAGGTAAATTTTTGAGCAAAAATGCAAACGCTATTTATTTTATACTGAGACCTTTAATATATATTATGATATTACATAGGGATAGGGGCTAGAGGACATCCACATTACTTCCTTCTTTAAAATGTACTTGTAAAACTACAAATTTTACACTATACACAGAATTTTTTATGAGAGAAAAGTGCTATCTACCTACCTGGACTGGTTTCTGTTCAGATCCCATCATAATAAGAAAATAATAATGCAGACGGACCCAAGTTGGGAAAGAAGAGTATCTCTCTATCCCAGCTATAATGACTACCTTAAAATAGCTTAAAACAATGTGCCATGTGGAGAGGGTAAAAACATCTTTTTTTTTTTAATATGTAGAAAAATACTTATGAAGACATAATTAGAGACTATTAGATAAAAACTCGGAAAACTTAGATAAAACTTTAAGATAATTAAGAAAATGATTCCCTCTTGGGGCGCCTGGGTGGCTCAGATGGTTAAGCGTCTGTCTTCGGCTCAGGTCATGATCCTAGCGTCCTGGGATCGAGCCCCGCATCGGGCTTCCTGCTCAGCGGGGAGCCTGCTTCTCCCTCTCCCTCTGCCTCTCTCCCTGCTCATGCTCTCTCTCTCTCTCTCTCTGTGTCTCTGTGTTCAAATGAATAAAAAAAAAAAAAAAATCTTTAAGAAAATGATTCCCTCTTGATTCCTCTATGTATAGGGCAAGAGAATTGTATATAATAATGAAAATGCAGAATAAACGTTTGAAAAAAATAAGCAAAAGGTGAGGTAGAGGGAAACATAAAACTTACCATATTGAGAGTGAGAGGCCAGGGACATATGTAGATAAAGATGATGGGCTGAACCCCCCAATAATTTTTGCTTTCTACTGCAAAGAGAGATAAGGATTTTCAAAAAGTCTTATACCTACAAGGGTGAAGAAAACAGGGAAAAACAAAACAACAACTGACTTTCTGGAATCTGCAATGGTGACAGATGCATGTGACTGACTCAGCATATCCAAGAGACCTGAATCCTAAACTGGTAGTGGGAAAAGTTGAGTAACACAATTTACACAAGAACCGTGAAAAGGTGTAGAGATTGGCAGCACTGGAGGCTTCTTGAAGTGAGGAAAACAAAACAAACAAACAAAAAAACATAAAAAAGAAACCAGAATTATATTAAAGTTTGTTGAAGTAGTAGTCGGAGAACCGTCTAGCCCCCCCATGCAGTTCTTGTGAATGCTTGTGCCGCTGGATATTCTAATGAATGGTCCAGATTCCCCTTCAGTGAATAACTTGTCATCAGACTGCTATGAGTGGTGCTGCAAACAGACTTCAGGTGTTAGCCCCTTCAGAAGGCCATCTTATCTAAGGTCTCAGCCTGACTCAGGGTGGCCTATATCTAATGGCTAATCAATGCAGGATGATAAAGGCCTAGTAGCTCTTCAAGCACAAACAGGATCAACTCTGAAGGCCTGTTTTAGTTTCACAGCTGTGTGGGTCAGCTGAGTCTGTCTGTGGGACTACATTGTATCTCTTCCCCTGTCTGTAGATACTGAACCCAAGGGTTTGCCTTAATAGTCAATCTTCACACTGATTCACTCAGAGCCTCCTTCCCAGAAACCAAACCTGCAACAACGACTCTTCCTAATCTCCAAATAAGACTGATGACTTAGTCTGTAAAGCAAAGAGCCTACTTTAAAAAGGGGAACACTAGCGAGAGTTGAGGGCAGAAATTTTTTTTTTTTTTTATATTCAGTTAACCACTGTATAGTACACATCATTAGTTTTTGATGTAGTGTTCAATGATTCATTAGTTACATAAAACACCCAGTGCACATCACAACACATGCCCTCCTTAATACTCTCGTTACCCCCTCATCTCTGAAACCCTCAGTTTGTTTCCTGGGGTCCATAGTCTCTCATGGTTTGTCTCCCTCTTTGGTTTCTCCCCCTTCAGATTTCCCTCCCTTCCCCTATGGTCCTCCGTGCTATTGCTTATGTTCCACATATGAGTGAAACCATATGATAATTGTCTTTCTCTGCTTGACTTACTTCACTTAGCATAATCCCCTCCAGTTCCATCCATGTCAATGTAAATGGTGGGTATTCATCCTTTCTGATGGCTGAATAATATTCCATTGTATGTATGTACCACATCTTCTTTATCCATTCATCTGTTGAAGGGCATCTCAACTCCTTCCACAGTTTGGCTATTGTGGACATTGCTGCTATGAACATTGGGGTATATGTGCCCCTTCTTTTCACTACATCTGTATCTTTGGGGTAAATACCTAGTAGTGCAATTGATGGGTCGTAGGGTAGCTCTACCACCTTACACCAATTAGAATGGCAAAGATTAACAAAACAGGAAACAACAAATGTTGGCAAGGATGCGGAGAAAGGGGAACCCTCTTACACTGTTGGTGGGAATGCAAGCTGGTACAGCCACTCTGGAAAACAGTATGGAGGTTCTCATGATGTTAAAAATAGAGCTACCCTATGACCCAGCAATTGCACTGTGAGGGCAGGAATTTTATACTTAATAACATTCAAATAAGTGAATATTTATACATCAAGGCAGAGATACAAGCTTTCTCCCTTCAAAGATTGCCTTTAGGGCACTCAGA
This sequence comes from Phoca vitulina, assembly GCF_004348235.1. Classification (NCBI taxonomy): domain Eukaryota; kingdom Metazoa; phylum Chordata; class Mammalia; order Carnivora; family Phocidae; genus Phoca; species Phoca vitulina. The sequence continues at coordinate 64,580,658 of NW_022589712.1, read as the reverse complement.
TAAGGCCTTCTCTGGAGAATCTGAACAGCCAAACAGAGAAGACATAAATATGTCTATATTAAGATGAAATGGCCCCAAAAGATCACCCTTACAGTGAAGCACAAAGGTGAGCCTGATGACGGCAAAGAGCTTATAATAAGCTCTTCTGTGGCTTTAGAAGAAAATCAGATATTAATAAGTGTGCACAGAAACCCTCTACCATAAAAAAATAAATATATTTAAAAACATGGAGAAATCAAAGATGATTAAAGGATTAAGAAAATAAAATCATTAATGGTCTCAGAGAGAAAACAGAAGGTATTATATGCATGAAACAAGAACAAGATACTATAAAAAAGAAAGAATAAAGAAAGAGTTCTGGGAAATTAAAAACAAAACTCATTAGAGACCACCTATTTGAAAATATATCACAAAGTCAAAGATATGGAAAACAAGGTGGAAATTATAAGAAATATGGAGGCTCACTCTAGAAGTTTCAACATACAAATTCATGAAATTCCCAAAAAATAGAATTGAGAAACAAAACGAGGAAATCATCAATAAAATATTCAAGAAAAGTGACAAGAGCATGCCACAAAATAGATGAAGCAAAATGGAATTCTACAATATCCTTGGAATGGGATGTAGTAGAGTATATAAAGAGTTCTTTGAGGGGCGCCTGGGTGGCTCAGTTGGTTAAGCAACTACCTTCGGCTCAGGTCATGATCCTGGAGTCCTGGGATCGAGTCCCGCATCGGGCTCCCTGCTCGGCAGGGAGTCTGCTTCTCCCTCTGACCCTCCTCCCTCTCATGCTCTCTGTCTCTCATTCTCTCTCTCTCAAATAAATAAATAAAATCTTTAAAAAAAAAAAAAAAAAAGAGTTCTTTGAATTTCTCAGAGCAATCTTAGAAGGTAGGAGATAGTGGGGCAATAGAACATGTTAATGTCAGTAAGATATAATCAACAAAATTCTGCTATACAAATGACCAGTTGCTTCAATAAAGCAATGTTACAAGGCTGGGCACAGTAGAATTGTTAGATATCAAAAGAAACTTAAGCGACATAGGAACAAAATACAACAAATGGATCATGTGGACCTTCTTTGCTTAGATATTTATTCTCATCAGCCAACTTAAAACATTAAAAGAGATAGAGAGTTGGGAGAGACTAAACATGACCTAGTTATTAAATATATTAATGTTTAACTTATTGGTTGTGTCACTGTGATTGTGGTCTGGTTAACAAAAAATAGCTCTTATTTGGTATAGATACATTCTGAAATGTTTACAATAGACAATATGATTTCAGGAATTTTCTTTAAAATTGTCCTGTCCTTTTCATTCTCCCTGCCAAGAAAAGTGTGGAGTATGAGTAGATGACACAGTATAGCAGAAGAGTTGATGGGTGGTGATGCTGGGTGATGGGCACAGGGAGATCAGGGCATTATCCTTTCTCCTTTGGTACATGTTTGATAATATCTATTATTTATATAAATATAAAACATATATATATATATATATGTTCAGAACTTAGTTCTGAAGAGACACCAACCTAAATACTCAAGTGAGAGGATAGAATGCAGACATTTTTAGAAATACAAGATATCAAAAAATTTAACTCTCATACATACTTTCCCTGAAAGTTATGGGAGGAGATGGTGCTTCAAAATCAGAATAAAGCAAAAAACATAAACAAAAACAACCCCCCTCTCCCGAAAAAAGCATGGGGTAGGGTAAAGAACATAGGAAAAACAACACACAAGGGACATAGAGAGAATACCTTAGAATGATTATATCACTTTGTGCTTCTTGTGACTGTTCAGACCAAAAGAAAATACACACACACACACCTATTTTTCCATTGATGTCTAGTTCCAGCTCACTCTCAACAGAACCAGATTACTTCAGGTAAGTTAAGAAACATGAACTTTCATGAAAGTTTGTAAGAAACATACTTATGAGGATTTTAGCTCTCATAGGTCCTAAAATAGTTTTTTAAAAGTTGTTAGAGTAACTAATTAAGAAATTCAAGTCCATAAAAGTTAAATAAATTAGATAAAAAATTTGCATCGCCAGGTACTAGAACTGGTTCAGAATATAACCTCCAATTTATCAATTCCAGGGCTCTCTCCTTGCAATAGGAGCCATGAGGGGGTTTTCAAATTTTCTTTCTACTTTACACTGTGGCCTTAGTCACATCTAATGGTTAAAAGTACCTAATGTATGCATTGTTCTGCTTAAGCTTAAATAATGTTGTGTTCACAATATAAGCATTTATTAATACTTCAAGTTGAAAAAAAGGTGTTATAATGTACATTAGTGATGTAAACAGTAATTTATTAAAGGCAAAAATATGATTTTCTACTAAGAAGGTTAGTAATAGGAAAATATATTTAAATATCAATTGGCATAAAAAATAAAATGACGCTTGAAATAAGCAATTACTTTAGAAATTCTCAAAATGGCAACATTTTACAGAATTCTATAAAAGTTGCTTTAATGCCTTTAGTGTTTCATATGTTACAGTGGACCTGAACTTATTTTAGGTTACTGTATCACGTAAGTTGTAGTTCACTTTTTAGTTTCTGATTTCTATTAGTGTGTAAAGGATTTTACATTTGCATTTAAATAGAAAGGAAATGTGATAAAGATTTCAATTAAAAGGCTGTCTGTTAATTCATTTTTAATAGGAACAGTAAATATTTTTCAGTTGTTTTAGCCCTTACCACAAGATCAGTTCATTGTTCTTTTTATCTAGTTGTGTCAGGTGATGCTCAATAAAGAACACTATGTCAGCCCCTACTATTTAAGAAATATTTCTCATTTCTTCATTGATTTTTGAAAAACCAAAGCAAATTTTTGAATAGTACTTCAGAAGACTGATGACAGCAGGTCACTGCATTAGCACAAAAGATTCTTAACACATATAAAATATATGTTACCTATTAATATAAGTGTGTTCAAGCAAGTGTATACATAGACCTATACACATATGGAGTAGATTTTCATTCTAAAGTCATTTGATGGAAAAGAAAAACAAAAAACTATCCTATCTTGAAAGTTTTGCTGAGTCTTCAGAGTCTCATCTAGTTTTTAGAGATAGCTCTATAAAATGAATAACCATCCATTAATTAGTCTTCATATATATTATCTGGTTTTTTAAAGTGGAGGAACGTTCTATAATGACAATATCAATCTTAGTCTGAAGTCCTGTAAACTTTTTTACTTCTGAACCTAGTTCTTTGAAATTTGGTCACTTATCTGTTGACATGTGTCTTTTTTTTTTTTTTTTTTAAGATTTTATTTATTTGACAGAGAGAGACACAGCGAGAGAGGGAACACAAGCAGGGGGAGTGGGAGAGGGAGAAGCAAGCTTCCTGCTGAGCAGGGAGCCTGATGCGGGGCTCCATCCCAGGACTCTGGGATCAAGACCTGAGCCGAAGGCAGACGCTTAATGACTGAGCCACCCAGGTGCCCCGACATGTGTCTTTAGATTCTAAACAAATTCAGTTAATTACGTAGGATCTACTTGAAATATTGTATCTTAAAAAAATCATTTATACATGTTTATCATATTTCAGGATGTTAATTTTTTATTTTGTTTGTAGCTACAATTATCTAATTTGTAATGTTTCTTTACCTACCAGTTGCTAAGAAAATCACTCACTTTCTCCCTCAAGAACCCTAAAACTGCACTGGACATACTTTTTGGGGGTTGGGGGAGAAATATAGACATTTAAATAATGAACTGAAGTGTTTTATTAGTGTTTTCTGGCTTGCAGCTAGCAGAACATCACACTATTAAGTAAATGGATTAAGTTTCCTGTAATGCCAGCTAGGAGATATCTCGACAGTTGTGTTTTTCATTCTCAGGTGTCTAGTTAAGGAAAACACAGGGGTCCAATTCAACCTTTAAAAATGTTATCTTTTGACTAGAAAGATTACTGCTTTGAGATGCAATGGGATTTTCCACAGCAAACTTAGCAGAGGATTATGTGTTTCATTACTCTCTGAATGAAAAATGGAGTGAATAGATGCTGTAAATAGAGGATATTTCTAGAGAGAATTTCTGTAGAAATTATGACTTATCTCTATCATTTCTACAAAAAATTCATAAAGAAAGAAAGTGGCAGTTGGATTAGAGAAAGGTCCATTTTATTTTGAGAAACTGGTCCTTACACCCAAAAATATTTAGAGTATTTCAAGTGTTAAATTCTATTTCATCTCAACTTATTTTAAGCTGTTTTATTCCATTTTTTTATTATCATTAGAGTCCATTTTCCCCACAGTATGTGTGTATTTTTTAGGCAGTCTCTAAATTGACTGTTTCATGGTTGATTTTTTTCCAGCCATATTTAACCACTGCTCACAGCTGAATTGATTAGAGTGACTGTGGAGTAATTCAAACAGATAAGATGTCTGAGCTCACCGAACAAGCCATGCCATGGTCCAGTAATTGTGTTCCTATAACTACAACCTAATCCACTGCAGTAAGTTAGACATGTTGGGAACACAAAGAGCTACGTATAATACAGTTTACAACTTTTGTTTATTAGAACTTATCTTCTTAGATGTTTTAACTCTAATTTAGTGATGTGAGTCTTTAAGCAGATTTCACTGCAGAACTAGTAAACTTTAAGAAACATAAAGATAATTTGAAAAAGAAAAGGGATGAACACTGAATTCAGCATCAACAATTTCAAACATCTTTGTTCAGTACGGGTAAAAGAAATGTTCAGCTGAAGAATTCCCCAGGACTTTTCATAGTAAATTCCAATTAATGTCTTACCAGTGTCGGGGCGCCTGGGTGGCTCAGTTGGTTAAGCAACTACCTTCGGCTCAGGTCATGATCCTGGAGTCCTGGGATCGAGTCCCGCGTCGGGCTCCCTGCTCAGCAGGAGGTCTGCTTCTCCCTCTGACCCTCTTCCCTCTCGTGCTCTCTGTCTCTCATTCTCTCTCTCTCAAATAAATAAATAAAATCTTTAAAAAAAAAAAAAAAAGTCTTACCAGTGTCTCTGCAAAGTGAAAAAAGTAGTAATTGCTGGAAAATGCCAAGTTAAAAAAATAAATAAAAATAAAAAACCTGAATCAAGATTTTTTTCATAATTTTGTGAGAACCTGAAAGTTTAAAACTTCTGTGTGTACACACACACACACACACACACACGAGGTCATATGAGCAAAAGTATGCACTAAGTCTCTAATATTATTTAAAATGTATCACAAATGAACAAATTCCAAATAAATCTATGTTCACAGTTTATTACAGACTTCATACAAAGCACAGGTTTATTTAAGTTGTATTTTCTACTCTGTGCAAGAGTAAAAAGCCTGTGACAACATGTCCAACATCTACCATTTTAATAGATGTTTCTAGACACTTCAGATGAATAACCAGCAAACCATCAAGCAAGTTTGACTTTTTTTTTTTTTTTTTGGTGAAAAACAGCAAATTATTTGAATGAATGTATTCAAGTGGTTATTTTGATAATAGTTAAAAATGAGAAACTATTCATGTAGGTTTATAGTTATTATCTGAAACACTTTCTACTTACAAGTTTTTGACCTCATAATTGTATAATTATTTAAAAACTGCACATTACTTTTTCTCAAAAGCAATCATAAATTTCCAAATTACAATAAAGCTACCTGAGTATTTCCTAGCAATCATTAGTTGAGTATAGCTGGGCCACTTTTAAACTATATAATACAAAATAAAATTCTTCTTCTATTTTAATGTTGAAACCATGAGTTGCACAAAGAAATCTACTGTTTGGAGATTCTGTTGGATTTATCACTAATAATTTTTCTCCTCACAATTAGCATTACTGAAGTGTCCTACACATCACGCAGCATTTTGTAAAAGAGCTAGTGCTACTATATGGGTCAATGGTAAATGACTTGTGGCAAATTATAGACCTCGGTAAGTTTAGTTTAGTTAGAAAATTTCAGGTTCACTGATAACATTATTAAGCAAATAAATATGCAATCTCAATATTATTTTTTTTTTTCATCTTACTCTTTGCTCATACTAAAATTTAAAGTCTTCTATGAAGAGAGTGATGGCAAATTTGGATATCTTTAGGAATATTTTAGGAACACATTTTAAGAGTTTTTTTTTTTTTAAAGATTTTATTTATTTATTAGAGAGAGAGAGAGCGTGAGCATAAGCAGGGGTGAGGGGCATAGGGAGAGGGAGAAGCAGACTTCCCGCTGAGCAGGGAGCCCAACACGGGACTCAGTTCCAGGACCCTGGGGTCAATACCTGAGTCGAATGCAGATGCTTAACCACCCAGGTGCCCCAAGAGATTCTTTCTTTTGGAACTTGTGTTTCTCTGAATTACTTCCTCATTATGTCCTCAAATGAGAACATAGGTTTTGTCTACATAACTATACAAAAATATTCATTTGAAATAACTTTTTCTTTTTTTGAGAAGCAATCCTTCCAATAATGGCTATAAAACCATTACTGTTATGTTTTTAAAATTTTACTTACTACTGTTTTTGTTTTCAGGGACAACTCTTCATGTTAAGTGCTCCAATTAATGGAAAGTATAAAGAAAGAAAAAATATTCCTTTTATTAGATTTATTTTGAAGTCTCGGAATGCTTACATATCAAACAATACCTTCTTTAGCACAGGTAAGACATAGAATGAAATATTGTCACTTTGGTACAATGAGACATTGGCAAACCTTGTTAAAATTTGTAGGCTGGTGGGGAGGGGGAATAGAAAGTATTGGTAAAATCGAGTACAAAATTTAAAAATAAATTTTAATGGTATACAGACACATACATACATACATATGTATATGCATACTGAAATTAAATTTGCATTAAGCCCAATGGGAAGATTTAATTGACTTAATTCTTGAACACTGCTCATTTTGTGAAATTATTGGTAACAATTTTAAATGATTTTGCAACTCAGAAATTATTGAAAATCCATAAGATTGGTTTCATCTCCTTTTGATGCATGATGAAACTGAAGTCCAGAAATCTAACTGACATTCATACCCAAAGTTATGTCATTAATTAGTAGTGGATCCAAACTTAGGTTTTGCAACTTCCAGGTTGTTACTTCATCTAGAAATAATTAAAAATTATCTTACAAAATCCATTAAAATCTATAGTGTTTTATTTGTATAAAACTACATTTATGAATATACATATATAGGTATTTAAATATAGTATCAACCTCTATTATATGAGTATATTCCTTATTAATAGATAATTAGGTAACAAATTAAGAGTCTACAATGAAGCAAGGGGTATAAAGGAAAAAAATGAAAACTAAAGCCAAAATAATTCAGACCAATATGCTTATCATGACTTTGTTATAATTTACACTATATTAAAAAGTTTCAAAATTAGGCAAACAGCCAGTATGATCCTAGTCTTTAATGTTTCAGTGGGATCTTTAGGTGTTTAGTGTTCGGGCAGGATTAGTCAGTCAAAAGTCATTTACCTTTGGTTTGATCCTATTCAAACTCTGTCATAATAGATTTTTTAATTTCTAAAAACTTATTAATGTACTTTGAAACTATAGGTGCTTTTACAAATAAAAGATTATGAAGTGGTAAATACTTTTCCTGTTTTGAAAGTAAAGCATAGGCATGTGTCTCTGGGACTGACATACAAGTATTGAACAGGACTATTGATCACCTCATTTTTTTAGAGGAATCTCAGTATTATGAAGAAGTATGAAAGTTATCTTTAATGGTAATAAACACAGACCAACAAGGATGCAGTCAGTTGAAACTGATCAGAATTATGTTTCATGACTGTCCTATTCTTCAAAGCGCAAAGTAGAACTTCTGTGTTTTACTTAAAAGCATGTTTTTATTTCCATTAAATTCAAACATTAAAAATACGTAATCCTGCTAAATATTCAGAAGGTACAGATTTAAGGCAATGGCTGACTTCCGTTTGGCAAGTAGTTTAACATTTATAGAAGCTAGAAGGGTTGAGCCTGAAATTTCTTTTAAAGCTACTCAATTTACATGTGAAATTGGCAGCTAAGATAGAAACATAGGAAAAATAAATTGAAGGCTACTATGTTGAGTTAATATATAATAAATAATAAGCATATAGTGAGGATAATAGAAGTCAAAGTGAGTTGAAATACAAGTCTTCTTTGTGTGTGAAAATAACTACACTTTACTCCCTTAAGATCTATATTTTGACTTGGCTGCTCATAGAAATAAGGGCCTTTAGGGCGCCTGGGTGGCTCAGTCGGTTAAGCGTCCGCCTTCGGCTCAGGTTATGATCCCAGGGTCCTGGGATTGAGCCTCACATCAGGCTCTCCACTCAGCGGAGAGTATGCTTCTCCCTCACCCTTTGCCTGCTGCTAGGCCTACTTGTGCGCACGCTCTCTCTGTCAAATAAATAAATAAATAAATCTTTAAAAAAATAAATAAGAAATAAGGGCCTTTTGGTATTTTATAGTAAAAATTATGAATCCAGTTTCTTATACTATATAATGTCTATGGCTCTCTATACATTCTATAATAAAATAATCCTCTCCTAAAATATAGATTACTAAATGAAACAATATCAAAATATTGATCAATTTTGTTAAGAAATGTCTTTTAAATTTATTCTTACATACATATTATATATACAGATTCACAACTATACAAAAGAATTCTGATAGATTATCATCTTGGAGTTTTCCTGGTTTTCTACTCTAAAAGTTTCCATATTTTGAACATATACTACTCTTTTTTTTTTAAGATTTTATTTATTTATGAGAGAGAGCACAAGCGAGAGTGTAAGAGAGAGCATGAGCAGGGGGAGTGGCAGAAGGAGAAGCAGACTCCCTGCTGAGCAAAGAGTCCAATGCAGGGCTTGATCTCAAGACCCCTAGGATCATGACCTGAGCCAAAGGCAGACGCTTAACTGACTGAGTCACCCAGGTGCCCTGAACATATACTACTCTAAGTAAAATGAAAGAGAGACTCTGAATCTCGAATATATGAATATTTATTCAATATTAATTTAATTATTAATGCACACAATTAAGTAGTACAGAAAGAGAATTGAAATATGGAGAAGTTAGAAATAAAATTTCAATATTGCCATTCTGCTCCCAATGGATCACCTTGTACACCTATTGGGAAGTATACAACCACCTGTTCTGGGGACACTTGGTCTACAGTAAAAGCATGCCAGTCTCCTAATGTCAAGGTGTAATTCAATGGGAATATGGGTCAGGACCAAAGCAGTGCACTCTGAGGAATAATATACTAAAATGCTGTCAGGGTTCTGAAAAGGAGAGTTAACTCTTCCTTATTCTCTGAGATGGAAGTGTTACTGTACTGACTCTTAAGGTGAACATAATGGATTCTCTAATGTCTTATAAATGTGGCCTCCATATTCCACTCCAGTCTTCTCATTTTAAGGTCAACACTTCTATCACTGGGCAGTTTATACCTCTGAAATGGTCACATTCCAGTTGTTAGCATAAAAAGTAACAACAACCCTTGGACTAACTTACCACATAATAAGAATAACTACATGAGTATGAAGATTCTCTCAATAGGATATAAGAGCTGTCAGTTGAAAAGTAAACATTTTCAATTGCATATTCTGATTTCCTTGGCTAAAGAACATTTTCCCCATTTGGTCGGATTTGTTTTGTAGTCCTAGCCAAGGTTGGAGTCCCTACTTGTAGGGGCACCCTTAGGGTAAATTCCTAATTAAAATAAACATTATAAGATCATAAAGTCATCTCAGATTTCTACTGAGTACCTGAGAGCATATTTTGGATGTGTCCTAAGCAGTAGTTTTTGAACTTTAATGCACATATGATTCTGATTCAGTATTTTGCTTTTCTAACAATATCCCAGATGACATAAATGCTGTTGGCCCATGAATCACAGTTTGAGTAGCAAGGTCCTAAGTAATGTTTACCAGCAGCTGTTGCATCTATTCAGTAGGGGGCTATGTAGACAGGTGTACATGCAGTGGCATTTATTATCCAGTAAAGGTAGAAATGGTCTAATTTGCATAAGGATTAATGTCTCATCACAAAATTGAGAAACTGATGAAGTATGAATCCCAGTCTCAATGAAATCTTATTAGAAATTGATCAAATTAATAGCTAGGGTAGGGATCAAGAGAAATGAGATGATTTTAACGAGCACCCACTGTAGTATAATATGTCTGAGTTTTCAAAAATTTTTGTCTAATTTGAATCATTAGAATAAAAAATGCTGGGTTAGATCTTTTTTCAAAACAGTGAATACATAAATTATCATAGAAAATAAGAGATTTTTAGAAACTTCTTATAGAGTTTAGCTTCTCTAGCACTACTCTAGCAACTCATCAAAAATTTTAAATATATTTGATTTAATCATTCTACCTAACTAATTATGCCTATTGCCTAGATTTACTTTCATTTTGAGTTATATGAGGATCCCTGCAGTTGTTAGGGAAGCATACCTATTTATAACTAGATCAATATTCAAAAATTGGGTAGCATTTATTATTATCCACTATAGCAGGGGTTGGCAAATTATGATCCATGGATCCACTCCATCCAGCAGCCTGAAGCCTACTTTAATAAATAAAATTTTATTGGGACACAGCCATGCCCGTTTGTTTACATTTTGTCTATAGCTGCTTTCCCACTACAATGGTAGAATTACATAGTTGCAACAGAGACCATCTGGCCTGCAAAGCCTAAAATATTTACTATCTGGACATTAAAAAAAAAAAAAAAAGTTTGCTGACCTCTGTTCCAAACTCATATAAAACAATATCGACTAATAAAATTCACTCTCCAGGGTGGCTGGGTGGCTTAGTCCGTTAAGTGTCTGCCTTCGGCTCCAGTTATGATCCCAGGGTCCTGGGATCGAGTCCCACATTGAGCTCCCTGCTCAGCGGGGACCCTGCTTCTCCCTCTGCCTCTGTCTCTCATGAATAAATAAATAAAATCTTTAAAAAATAAATAAAATTCACTCTCTGTATGAACCATTCTAAAACACTATGATAAAATTCTACAGATAATAATAAAATTGAATTATAACATATTTAGTGTGAGGTACTATTCTAAGTGCCTATGCAAATTTGTGGTCCTTGAGGAGTCTGGATTATATGCTGGTGTTATACATTTCCTTCTAGTGAGACCATGGTTTTACTTTTGCTCTTATGAGTCTGCTGAAAAGAAAACTAATAGTCTCAATCACCTGTCACATTAAATAGGAGGTGAAGCACTTTAAATACAAAACAACTTGATTCAATGGGACCACTACAGGTGTCACCCAACAGAAAATGCACTTTGTGGTGATTTCTACAGCATGTTAGTGTTTCAACGGACAAATCCATTGGTTATAGTCTCAGATGGAACCTATGGGTTGAAACTTTGGTTCTGAGATAACAGAAGATAAAGTCCTTGACCGCAATAGTTGCTTTGTTTTGGTCTGTTGCATAATTTGTGCAGAGCTAAAAGGCCTACAGTAGAAAACAAAGCCATAATGTCTGGTAACGAAGATCTAAACTAACAGGGACCCCCTTTAGCAGCTATACACTAACATTAGCACTTAGCACATGTCAGGCATAGTGTGAAATTAGTACATAGTAGCTGTTATAGCTATATCATTTCCTCATATCTTCAATTTCCTTAAGTGTAAAAGATAAGTCCAAACTAGAGCAGTTACTGGTAACTCTGTGTATTAGAATTTTCCAGAAAGCTTTAAAATAATGATGCCCTACACCCACTTGTAACTAATTAAATCAGACACTTGAAGTAGTTTTGTAACTAATTAAATCAGAAAACTTGAGTAGTTTTAATATGATCTAGGGTTTAGAATTATTAGACTAAATTATAAATAGTGTCCAATTTTTCACTGATGATGCCAAACATGTGATAACACCACTCCTCTGATTTCTATCTGGGATGCTGAGAGAAAGCGATGGCGGGGATTTGAAAAAAAAAAAAGTCTCAGAGGTTGCCTACTGCCATTCGCCTTCACTGGTAACATAAATAGACAAGAAAGGAACACATACATTTATGGTTACATCAAACAGAACAAGAAGACTGAGGTTATATGAGCAATTTCACAGACATGTTTGTTCAGCAGAATGAGTGTGAATGGGTTTTTGTTTTGTTTTAACTCAACATTTCAACCAGCAGATTTTATTTAAAAAAAAAAAATCAGATTTCACCTTGTACACCTTTTGAAAAATCTACTAACATAGTATCTGAATTTCCATATGACAAGAGTTGTCAAGATCTGAGTAACAGCTATTCTTTTTAGAAGGGACATAAACTGCCCAAATCAACAATTTCCACATTGTTTGTCATCCTCCTGACATCACAGAAGAGTGACAGTTGCCACTTACTGTTGTCCTTATTTGTTGCTCTTCTTATACTATGGAAATATTATCTGTACCTATGTCTTTGTCCAAAAGGAAAGAAAAAAGAAGATTCATAGACTCTAGATTTCAAGAAAAATGGGAATAAACATCTATTTGTGGCCCATCATATTCCTTTCCATTACTTGCAAGTGTATGATAGGCATCTGAATTTGTGACTCAGTCTAGGGCAAAAATATATTCTTGTCCCGATATTTTTTGCTCTGAGATTAAGAGTTTTTCCTGATGACAAATTCAGAGTGGCTAATGCTTGCCAAATATAAGGATGGCAAACTCCAAGCTTTCTAAAGACTATGTGTGTGCACACACTTACTTGTGTATTAAACATCTAAAACAAGCCTTAGATACTATGTCTTTACTCAGTCATCTCAATCTTGAAAATTAGGTACTTATTGTTTCACCCTTTTAATAATGTGGAAACTGACAGTCCGAAGGAAAGTAATTAGCTCAAGTCATATAGTGATTACTTTATGTAACTCATAGTAATATTGTGGTTTATGCCACTTTACACCCTCTTAGACTCTGGACTGCGCTGCCTCCATAACTTGAGAGGCTAAGTTATTTCACCAAGTTCAAACAGATGCAATATTCTCAAAATTGATGTGCTATGACTTGGTATCAATATGTTAAAATCAGTATGTTAAAATCCTCTTTACTCCAAATTTAAGCATTCCACGTATTTACTATTTTCCAAGATAGTAGTTTCCTGGTTACCTTGAGAAGGCCAGGGAAGACTTGAGACTCATAATCTGGCTTTGAACCTCAATGGTAATCTTCCCCTTCTTTTGAGACACCTACATATGCCATTACATTACCTTCATAATTACTTTGTCTTCCTTCACACAATTTTAAGAATGAGTTCCTTAAGGACATTTTAAAATTATTTTTATGCCTGCATCTGTGTCTTCGAGAGTACTGAATTTAATCGAGTATTGAATCTGCTTAACAGTAGTAGTTAATGTAGAGGGAGTATGTGAGCTCTCTGAAAGCTACTCAGTAGAGTAAAAAATTAAAAGCAAATGAGCTGGTGGGGAGAGGACTCTCATTTAAGTCGGCAGGAATGAAGACCTCCTTGTTTGTTTTGTTTGCTACACATCTCTCCGAATGAGAGATGATTTTATCCAAATTACTTAATAGGTACTATGGGCTGAGTGGTTTTGATGGGACTATGCAAATCTTCCAGGGATAAGCCTGTACAATTTGAGTTCAGTAGTGAATGGGAAGAAAGGTCTGGCTACTGACACAGGACCCAGTGGAGCTCACCATGTCTGTTTTATGAGCAGGCAGTGGGTATCTGCAAATTTTAAAATTCAGTTACATATCATTCTCGGGTAAGTTTCTGAATAGACTCCTCAGCCTGCTGTATCGTAAAGTATTCTGTTATAGCATGTTTGTTGGCTTCAGGCTTCAAACAGCAAGAAAACAAATGAAAGTTTCTGGTTTAAGTCTTAAATTCCTGACATACTAGCAAAAGAGCCTGGACATTTACCCCCATGTGAGGGGTAGATCTTGCTCTGTAGTTATAGAAATAGCATCTAAATGTTCCATAAAGGATCCTTAGCAAGAGTAAAGTAAAACATTGGGGGTTGGGTTGGGAGAAAACACTATTTGAATTATCCTCTCATCTCTAGGTCATAACTGGACTTGGAATTTTGGCTGCAGTATGCATATGGAGCACAGCTTTGTGCTATGATCTTCAGTGAGTTCTTGATACTTGTTATCTGTCCATGAGAATCTTTTCCTGAGGGTGAGCATTAAAAATACCTCATAAAGTGAAATAGTTGCAAGGTGGTGTCACTGTTATTTGACACATTCCTAAACACTTGGCGTTGTAGCCCATAGAAGTCTACCTTTCAAGAGCATGCATTCAGGGTTTGCTTTTGTAATCTGAGTTTAGATCCCTCAGGCACTCAGCGTGTTGGCAATCCCCTGTAAAAGATATCAGCAGGGGACAAAGTAAAGTAAAGCGGATTGTATCTGACAGGGCTCCTTAAATAAGTTGTTCAATTGACAGGGGAGGTAGGAAGCCTTCTCTGGGTGATTAATTTGAATGATCTAAACTAGTTGATGTGTACTTTTAAATGATTAGTTTCTTATTATTTTCCTGAAGAATAGTAAAAAATGCATTCCAGAGAAAGAAGTATTTTGTAAAAGTTTAAACATATGAAGTCCTATGTTATAAAATAATTTACCTAAAGGTAGTTGTTCTCAAAATTAAGTGCACAGGAGAATATTCAGGAATGCTTGTTCTATCATGTTGATTTCCTACATCCCACTATGGAAAGTCTGTTTCTGGGTTGGAGCCTAGGAAATTAGATTTTTAACAAGCACTTCAGGTATTCATGATGAAGATAGTTTAGGGTTAGGTGTTAATAAGAGGAAATTTCAAGAAAAGATGTAAATGTGGTCTCTAATTGAGCCTTTCCTCTACTTACCTATACAGATTAACCTTTGGTCAGGAAGTTGGAGCAGATATTACTTCACCTAGAGAACCAGAAGACTGCCAGCTAAGGTGCTCAATGGAAAATGAAAGAACTAGAGATCCCTGGTTGGAAAGTGTCCTGGAAAGTAGCCTTCAAGGTGTTAAAGGGAGAATTACCAAAGTATTGGCCTGTACCTCTGTCCATGATTTGCTTTAGGCATTCTGTTTTCAAGTAAGTACAAAATTTTTCCTATTCTCTTTAAGAAATAATCTGTTAAAGTGCTTTCTCAATCACACTTTAGGGGTAATGTAAATTTAAAAAAACTGATTTAAAAAAGTCTAAATCATACTTAGATTAGGACCTAGCGAGAAATCATAGATACATGTTTGTTCTAAATATTGCATTTCTGATCTTATGTAAGATTCTTAGACATTTGTAGTGTTGTCACAGAAAATAAATTATGAATAAAGTGTAATACACTGAAGTTTACTTTAATAAGGAAACACCTTCCAAATAATTCTATATATGCCACATAGATTTCTAATTTTTTTTATATTAAAGTCCTGAATTTCAATGACTAATGTTTCTACCTTTTCCATTGACAATGTTTCTATGTCACTCACTCCTTATAACTTTCCTTTGTAATAGATTAATACTTTATCTGTCTGCTCTATATTAAACATGGGGTCTTAATGCTCAAAACTAATATCCCTTTGAGAAAATCCCACCTTTTTATATATCCACTAATTATAACTCTACTTGAATGCTGAATGGTAGGAAGACAGTAATATGCTCATATAATTTTAAAATAAGAAAAATTCAATAATTTGGGGGAAGAAAAAACAATGTTTTAAATATTCAGGTTATTTTTTTCTTTATTGTTAATGCTATAATTAAAATTTTTAAAAATTTAAGAGAAGAGGAGGTTGAATTATCAATTAAGTTAATGGCTATGATAGGTTTTTTGATGTGTCAACCTGACTAGGCTATAGTCTCTAGTCTTTCAATCACATTATTTTTGTATTGATGAAAAAGGATTTTTCAGATTCAATTAAAGTCCTAAACAGTTTACTTTTTGTAAGAGGAATTATTCTAGATAATCTGGGTGGGCTTGCCTTACTCAGTAGAAAGCCTTGAAAGCTTTCCCAAGGAAGTGCTAGAGACATCCCAAGGCGTCCTCATGATGCTGGCCATCTCCACATCTGGTCTGATCACTGTAAACTCCGCTATGCTTAACTTCTGTTCCACTCACAGACAGGACCCCTGGCCTATCTGCTGTTATCACTCATTTTGCACAATACAAAGTTTTATGATGATAATCTACATATTTCTCTTCCCTGCCTTTTGTCTAATTTTTACTTCCTTCTGTTTTCTTGATCCTCTACCATATTTACTCTCACTCCCATTTTTGTTGATTCTGATATAGCATTAAAATTTTAAAAAATATTTACTTCTTGTTCAAAATTGTTAAGTTCCCTGTTGCCAATTTAAAAATTATGTGAATCCAGGGGTGCCTGGATGGTTCAGTGGGTTAAGCATCAGACCCTTGATTTCGGCTTAGGTAATGATCTCAGGGTTGTGAGATCAGCCCTGTGTCACATAGGCTCTGCACTGGGCTTGGAGCCTGCTTGAGATTCTCCCTCTGCCCCTGCCCTCTCAATCTCTTAACTAATAAAAAATAAAAAAAAAAAATATATATATATATATATATATATATTTATTTATTTATTTATTTAAAATATATATATATATAAATCTGATTCTTTTTTCAAATATTTATTTTTAAGATTTATTTGAGAGAGAGTGAGAGAGAACAAGCATGAGCAGGGTGGGAGGGTAGAGGGAGAGGGAAAAGCAGGCCCTTGGGATTGTAACCTAAGCCGAAGGCAGATGCTTAACCGACTGAGCCACCCAGGTGCCCCTGATTCTTGTTTGTTTTTGTTCAAACCTGTTTTATGCCCCTTATATTTTATTAAAAATTATGTAATTATAAATTTTTTGGGTTTTTCTCTCAAAGTAATAAAGGACCTCCTAATTAGTTTATAGATTTATTTATGTTAATATAGCATTTCTTTATTTGTGTTGGCCATAGCCATAAATTATAGAATTGCCTACCTACCTCATACTACTTATTAGAATCAAAGCTGCTCTATTGCAAAATAACTATTTTGCTAGACTTTATAATTCTTTCTGTAACAGTATGCGATGATTTCTTTTCTAAACATATAACTATGAATTTCCACAGAGATAGACATTGTTATAATCGTATCAAATATGTGAAAGTATGTATTTAAAAAGAATCAGGTTGGAGTAATAATTCTCAAGCTGGGGGGATGTGTGTGTAGGAACATGCACTTTCATATTATTTTGTTACCAGATATACATCAAAGCATATAGTAATGGGTATAATATTATGCTAATTATGACCTAGATATATAGTTTGTTTCATAGATTGTATGATGATGATATTTACAGTTCTAAAAGTATATGTTCCACGAATAATTATTTTTACTAGAACTGTCGTCTTTTTAGCCTCAATGCCAGCAAGATCTACTCGAAACCCAAATTTTAGTTCTTTTTTTTTTTTTCTTTAAAGATTTTATGTATTTATTTGAGAGAGAGAGCAAGAGACATCACAGAGGGAGAGGGAAAGGGAGAAGCAGACTTGCCACTGAGCAGAGAGCCTGATGTGGGGCTCAATCCCAGCACCCTGAGATCAGGACCCAATCGAGAGGCAGACGCTTAACTGACTGAGCCACTCAGGCACTCTCGAAATTTTAGTTCTTAGTAAGCAGTTGAATCAAAACAAACCAGTTAATTTTAGCTCAGATAGAATAAAAAGCTTCAGGCCTCTTTAGGCATCCCCTCAGGGGTTGAGTTGGTACTATAGGTTAGATAATTAGTCTTGGAGTAATCTTGATTCCATGCTCCTAAATTCATGTGGCTTTAGGTAAGACATTTAACTCCTTTTAGACTTTATTTCCTCATACTTAGAATGAGTGATTAAGATAGTGTTACAGAACTGCAGTCCTCAGACTTTGGGGTCTAGAAAAGAAAAAAAAAAAATTCAGGAGAAGTTACTAAGAACAAAAACAAAACAAAAAGTAGATTCCTCCAGCCCAATCCTCAAATTCTCAGAGATTTTGACTCAGTGGTCCTTGTTGAAACATTTTAGGTGACTCTGACAGAGATGAAATTTGACTTTGAAGAATGCTTCATACTCTTGTGAAGAGTCAATGAATAAATAACTTGGCACATAATAGGCACTTGCAAAGGAATTATACCACCAGGTTATAGATTATGTGATTTATGGAAATATACTAAAATAATGAATCAAGTGAATCCTGAGGGTAGAGTCCACAATATTTGTTACTGAAGATTACACCATTTTAAAGATGCAGTTACATGGAGTAAGTACTAAACAAGGCATTTAAAAAAATTCCAAAATCTTAATTTCAAAGGTATTATAATATTTAAGTAGACTAATGCTATTCTGATAATGACAAAACAGAAGCAATACAAAGAAGACAAGACAAAATTTAGGAGTATTTAAGAAACATTAAATCAACTAAGTCATAACTAATAGAGCCATATAAACATAAATCATTCAACCTTTAGCTTAAATGTAATCAAACAAATATAACAATGGAAAATATGACACACTTATTCTAAAAATTTGTAAAAACTGATACACAGATATTTCTAAAGATAAATCATTATGGACAAATTTTTACAAAGGACAGAAATAAAGTTTATTGTGAAGGAGATATACATACTTAGAGAAAGAACCTTCTTCATTAATAATAAAAGTCATGCATAATAATGCGAGTTAAAATAATTTTAATGATTCATTTTACATCTGTTAATCTAATAAAAATCATTAACTTGGTTTGCCAGGCCATGTAGAGGCACATACATGTTAAATCTTGTTAGTGGGTTGTAAATCTGCTCAGTTATTCTGGAGACCAATCAAATAATATATACCAAAGCTTATGCAATATTTATTGGAAAAGAAAGGCATAGAATGTTCTCAGGTCAATATTTTGGAAATATATCCCAATGAAACAAACATCTTAAAATATGAAATGCTGGTCACAAAAGTGCATAATTAAAAAAGAAAAAAGAAAAAAAGAAGAAAGAAACCCTTGTAGGGGCCTGCCTAGTGGACAACTGAAAAATTACAGTAGAAGGTAAATGTTTATTAAATGAATGAATGAAGTTAATGGAAGACAATGTAGCTATTAGAAAAATCAAGTATATTCTTAGAAAAAATATTCTAAAGAATAACTGGTATATTGATTTAATATGTCAAAAATAACACCAACTATTTTAGATCTCTAGTTTTAAAGTCTATGCTTTTTTCACACTTACTATTTAAAATATTTGGCAAACACTTTAAAATGCTTTGGAATTACTCCCTAAAATCGTGTATAATGATGTGTAAGATATTTCAGAAAAATAAGCTCTATTGGTAAAACACTACTTTGGAATTCTCAACTAAAAAATACTAATTAAGACTGGATTGTATGTTTCCTGGCTCAGTTCATCCTTCCTAGGATTAAAGTGAGATTTAGGGCTAAGCAATTGATTGCTTCAAGTGATTTATTAATTTTGGTGAAGCAATTAGCTTGTTGATTGTTTTCACTGAATCAATTAAATGTTGGAAAAATTAACCAAATTCATTATTTGTTTGCTGACATTGCCTTAATCATCTCCACTTTCTTCCTTAGTTTTTTTCCAGGTGGAAATTGGATCTCTACCACAGAAATCATGTGAGGATATATAAAGTGGAAAATAAAAAGTACTTATTTCAGTTAATTTTTTTGTTACATATATTTAGACCCTGAGATATAATGGACTGAAAAAATAGTAATAATAATTACAAACACTTAACAATGTTCATCATAGTTTTGCTATGACAAAAATTTGGTACTTCGTACTTGGCTGAAAAGGCAGCATGACTTCAGGGAAAAGAGTAACCAAATCTTCAGAAGTACTGTAATTACTACTTATTATGACACACCAGAGTCTCTAATTATTCCATTCACAATATGCAATGCAGTTTTATTCATGATAGCAAATAACAATTTAGCAAGAAATGATCCTGATCCGATTATTAGTATCTAAGCATAAGAAATCATTCTATTTTGATGTCATACATTTTATCTTAAAAAAAAAAAAATCTATGTTGAATTAAAGGAATATGTCTAGAACAAAATCTTTTACAAGGCTATCAGTGGATTAAGCTTTCCTACTACAAATGTAACATTCTTTTTTGTTCTCAATGTTAAAATATATAGGTGGAGAAAGAGGAGTTAGCAAAACAAAGGAAAAGATCTATTTCCATATATCTCTGTTTCTCTGTAACAATTTTCCCTTTTAAGGGTAGTTAGACTTTTCTAATGGCACTGGTTCTATTAGCATTGGATGGATGTTGATGTAAAAATCCAGGAGCCAGAGCTATAGCAACAAATTTCCAAAGGCTATTTATAATATGACTCCCATCATGTGACCCCCCACAAATTATCAGTGATATCTAATAAACCCAAGAATATCACTGATGCCAAGGTACAAATTGCTCATTTTTTTTCTCTTCAGTTTTTTTTTTAAGATTTTATTTATTTGAGAGAGAGAGAGAGAATGGATAAAAGGAGTGTGCTGGGCTGACAACATCTCCAACAAGCACATCAAAGAACAATATATACAGCATGATACTGGTTAGTAAAAAAAAAAACCTGGGAAGAATAAAACAAGAGGAAATCAAGAGAGGGAGACAAACCATAAGACACTCTTAAGCATAGGAAACAAACTGAGGGTTGCTGGAGGGGTGGTGGGTGGAGGGGATGGGGTGATGGGCATGAAGGAGGGCACATGATGGAATGAACACTGGGTGTTTTATGCAACTGATGCATCACTGAACTCTACCTCTGTAACTAATAATACACTATATGTTAATTGAATTTAAATAAAAAAAAGGAACCCCCCCAAAAAAAGATTTTATTTATTTGAGAGAGAGAGAGAGAGAGAGCATGCACGCATTAGCAAGGGGGAAAGGCAGAGGGAGAAGCAGACTCCCTGCTGAGTGGGGTGCCTGACCAGACCTGGGGCTGGATGCCAGGACCCTGGGATCATGACAGAGCCACCCAGGTGCCCCCTCTTCCATTCTCAAAGGATGATATTTTTTGGACTCAGAAAGTAGGGTAGGCAGGAATGGAAGTCTGAAGTCCTTTTTATCACTAGGTAACGTAACTATTCCTTGGTACAGAGCAGGATTTGAGAGAGAAAGTCTTAAGTAGCTTTTGCCTAAACCAGTTAGCCTTGGTTGAGAACAACTGTGACAATCATGATGCTTAAGAGCCTAAAGAAAGATGATATCTACCACATTACCCCAATAATAATTGATATCTTCTGATAGGATAGACTCTCTGTATTCTCAGGAATTTTATGATTTTTGAGTCAAAATAGGAATCAATAATAGAAGACCTGTGTGGTGGTGTAACTAGAAGAGAGAATATGAAAATATCCAGTCTTGATCTACTTGATATAGTGGGGAAAATCACTGATGTCCTTTCATATTATTATTGATCTCTGATGTGTTTTGAAGAAGAGACTTAGTTCAAATTTCAATTAAGAATCAACTACTTAGAGCTGGGGTTGGGGACAGGGGGCAGTGGTGGTAAAGGAGAATAGGACTACATTAGTTCCATTTGAGAATGAAGTAACTGGAATTTCAGGTGTGCCTTCTCCAGTTAAGTATCTTCCAAAAAACTTTAGGTGAAAATTTTGTATATACCTCTCATGTGATATTTGTATTTTACTGGCTTAAATAAATATGCCCATAATAGCTGCTATTTTTTAATGACATACATTTCATTAGCACACATTCGCAAAATCATTCCACATGTATGTTATAAATATTTTGGTATACATATGGACTTCAGAGTACTTTGTAGCAACTCTGGTGTTCACAGACTGGAAGTCACTACTCCAGATCTTCAGCAAGGAAAGATTTTGCAAAATAAAACTAGTTTGAAGTGTTCATTCAAAATAAGTTGAGGAGGCACTTTAAAAAAAACTTGTTTACTTAGCACAAAAGAGATAATCAAACTAGAAGACCTTATTAAATAATGAATAGGTGATGTTATACAAGTAAGGAAACAGAAGTTTAGAGAGAGAGATACGGTACTCTGTATCATGAATGGATGGAAGAGTGAGAGTCTGGGGGATAACCAGAGAGTGGAAGCATAAATGTAGGAAGGTTAAATACTATAGCATGGGTTGGATTTCAAGCACAAAAGTACAATTTTGTAAGGAATGCCTAAGGTAAGATTTTGAACTGAACTACTATAGATAATTTTATAAATTCTCTACTTACATCCTTTTGAAATCTGCAGTGTATTGGTTATAGATTCTTTGCATAGAAGGTGATTTTCTAATATAAATGTTCTGGTTTGGCAAGAGCAAAAATAAGCTTTCTTTGGGAACAGTCTAGAAATAATATCAGACACGACTGAGTAGAGACATTTCCATATTCTTCTACTACTTGGTTCTGAGTGTGGAGCTAGTGGTTGATATTCATAAATAGCACTGTAACCTGTCACTGATAACTCTCCTGGATCTTTCTGCTCTTTTATCAATGGAACGAGTCAAGTGAAAACAAACATTTCAAAGCCTTAAGACAGTCCAAATGAAAGTAAAGGGCTCCATCTCTTTAAGAGCATTGTATAAAAATTCAACACTTTTATGCCAATAAACGTAAATAAAATAGAATGCAACACAGTCAAAATTTATGGGTTTTAATTTAAGGTAAAAGCCTCTGTTGCAATATATAATGATGTGTGAATTATATCTGATACAAATAAAAAAAATGTATATGCATGTAAATCTATTATTACCTAAATAAGAGTACATCATTTCACATATACCCTTTACCATGGCTAGACATGCATCTTTCTTGTTGTAATCTCAATTTTTTAGGAGAAAAAAAATGTTATCTAAGGGAGAAAGATAATTTTTTTTTTAATAAATGTAGTCCTGTATTAGACTGTCTATAAGTTATGACATTCATTCAAGGGAACTTTTTTTTTTTTTTTTTTGATGTGTTGTCAGGTAAAGTTGAAAAGATAAACAGAAAGGCTTATATTTACCAGGAAGATTTTTGCCTCACTAGAAATGTGGATAGATTCTAGAGGTAAATATAAAGAGGATTTTAGACTGTGAACCATTACAAGTATAGTCTGGGGAAAATTAGAAGAAGCCTTAAAGTCTTATTGAAATAGTCCTAACGGAAATCATTTGCAAAAGAACAAAATGAGGTGCTCTTTTAGTGATGTACTACTGTCACTTGGTCAGTGATTCTCCAGGAAGTGTGCACTGGGAATAACTAGGAGAGCTTTAAACTGTAGTTGCTCACCTCCCACCTCAGAAACGCTGATGCAAAGGGCCAGGAATAAGAAAGGAGGTGACTGGTAGGTGCATAAGGAAACACTAGTTTAGGCTTATAAGGTGATTTCAAATGTTACTTCTCCTCCAAATTGATGACCTTTGATTTGACCTCAAGGTCTCAAGCAATAGTCCTTGAAGAGAATGAGCTAATTCTTTAATCAGAATTACATTCAGTGATAGTTAAAAAATAAGTGTTAAAGCTCTGTTCTGTTTTGGTTTTAAAACACCTAACAACATAGAATAGTGAACTTAAAACACTATTTATTTATTTATTTACTTATTTATTGAAATAACAGATTACTCAGATCATGCTTTGGGGCCTGGAAGTATAACGTACATCCTTTCCTTTCTCCCTCTTTATCTAGATGGGAGTGTCAAATGTCTGACATACTGAAAACTATTTGTTTTCCAGTATTTTTGCTGGTGGTCTCATTCATGAAATTATAGAAAGCAAGGAAAGCAACTGGTTTTACTAAAAATATTAAATATTCATAGCTGCCTATGTTATATCAACCTCTACAAGGTCTCTGTCCAAAAGGTGAAAGGACTGCCATTTGGTACAAACCACAAGACTTAATCCTCAGCCACACTACTCTTAGTGTTCTTGAGCACCAAGTCCATTGTGTCATCTGATGTCAATATGCAGTAATTATCTTTTAATAAAAGAATTGATGGGTTGTACAGAAAAGAGCATAGGCTATAAAAACAAAAGGCCAACTGTTTAGTCCTACTTATGTGTCTTTTCTTCATGAATCTGGTATGTCTCAACAAATTTGAGCTTCACTTTCCTCACTAATGAAATGTACTTAAAATATACTCCTTACCTATGAGGAGCTCCAAAACATGACACATAAAATAAATAGAATATATATACTACTTTTGTATTTCTAAAACATTTAACATAAATTATATAAAAAATTAAAATATGTAGACTTTTTTTTATGAACTGTAGAATACTGTTGTTTTGGCCATCTCCGTGGCCTGGGGAGGCGTGAGTGCTGGGATTCTGCTGGGGGTGGCCGGGGAGCCTGGTGGAGCCAGCCTGGGGACTCTCAGGGGTGGGGGAAGGCAGCAGCGCCAGTGACAGCCAGAAGACTCCAAGCAACAGGCTCGCGCCTGGCGGGGGAAGAAGCAGCTGGCGGCCCTGAGCGGCCCGGGGATGTGGTGAACGTGGTGTTCATAGACCGGTCAGACCAACGGATTCCAGTGAGCGGCAGAGTGGGGGACAATGTTCTCCACCTGGCCCAGTGCCACGGAGTGGACCTGGAAGGGGCCTGTGAAGCTTCCCTGGTGTGCTCTACCTGCCACGTGTAGATGAGCAAGGACCACCTGGACCTTCTGCCTCCTCCTGCTGAGAGGGAGGACGACATACTGGACATGGCCCCCCTTCTTCAGGAGAACTCCCAGCTGGGCTGCCAAATCGTGCTGACTCCTGAGCTGGAAAGGGCCGAATTCACCTTGCCAAGGATCACCAGGAACTTCTACGTGGACGGCCATGTCCCCAAGCCCCACTGACGTGGGCAGCCGCACCACCCCGGGCACCCGTGGCCTCGGGGCTGGGACTGGAGGAATAGCCAAGTTGCCAGCCCAGCCCAGAGCATGGACAGGCCCGAGAGAGATGTTGGAAGCAACGAGAAGGCCAAAGCCCCTGCCTCAGAAAGATCCCATGTCCAGGCTCTGGTTTGGGAGGCGGAGGGGGACCCAGCCCCGCTGGGGCGGCCTCCCCAAAACTCAGGAGAATCAGTGTGTAGATAGGGTGGAATCTGACTGGAACAACAATAAAACTGTCTCACAGGAAAAAAAAAAAAAAAAGAATACTGTTGTTTTCACATTTTTTTTTTTTAAGATTTTATTTATTTATTTGACAGAGGGAGTCACAGTGAGAGAGGGAACACAGCAGAGGGAGTGGGAGAGGGAGAAGCAGGCTTCCCATGGAGCGGGGAGCCCGATGTGGGGCTCGATCCCAGGACCTGGGACCATGACCTGAGCCGAAGGCAGACGCTTAACGACTGAGCCACCCAGGCGCCCCTTCACATTCTTGTTTTTAAGAATGTTATTAATATTGCTTCCATGCTCCTTCCATAAAAGGAAACTATCAAATTGTCACTTTCTAAATGGTTAAATGAGATCTTTCACCTCTACTGTCTG
Organism: Phoca vitulina; assembly: GCF_004348235.1. Classification (NCBI taxonomy): domain Eukaryota; kingdom Metazoa; phylum Chordata; class Mammalia; order Carnivora; family Phocidae; genus Phoca; species Phoca vitulina. The sequence goes on along the minus strand of NW_022589712.1, from coordinate 64,555,284 downwards.
CTCCTATAACATTGTACTATCTCAGAGGACTTATCTATAGATGCTTCCTAGCCTGATAGCATCAATAAAAACTCTTATATTTGTCTATGACTTCATTCTTCATGATTTTCACTTATATTGTTGCACTGATTTTCCATAGTGATTTATGAAATGGGTACAGCCCATGATTTCTCCATTTTGAACATGGAGAATCTGAGGTCCAGAAAGGCTGAGTGAGACATGATGAGTGATAATAAAGATTAAAGTAGGGGCGCTTGGGTGGCTCAGTCATTAAGCGTCTGCCTTCGGCTCAGGTCATGATCTCAGGGTCCTGGGATTGAGCCCCACATCAGGTTCCCTGCTTGGCGGGAAGCCTGCTTCTCCCTCCCCCGCTCCCCCTGCTTGTGTTCCCTCTCTCTCTGTGCCTCTCTCTGTCAAATAAATAAATAAAATCTTAAAAAAATAAAAAAATAAAAAATAAAAAAAAAAGATTAAAGTAGAGGTTTGCTGAATCCTAATCAAATGTTTTTTTTTTTTTTTTTTTCCTAAACTTAATTTAGAGCAAACTTTAAAGTTTTTATTGTGGTACTAACAGTGTTCAGGATTTATACTCTATCACTTCAGGAATCAGATTCTTTGAAGCCTCTGTAAATTTCTCAAAGTTATTAATTAGTTTAACATAATATGGTAGAGCACTGCATCAGTAAATAAGATTTACTCAGTGATTTTCAGTTGTCAAAACAAAAACTTTTGCATGCTTATTAATTTGTAGTCACCTTCATACAAAGTATGTTCAAACTATAAGACCAAATCATTCAGAAAGACTTTCCCATATACTCTAAATTTATATATATCATATACAAAGATTTGCCTTTTGAAATACCAGATTTTCACTCAAAAAACTTCAGTACCTTTAGAAAATATCAATAGCCTTTTTAAATCCTTCACCATAAATAACAATTTCCTTAAAATGAAGCTAATTTGGCCCAACAAAGAGCGCCCAATTGCCATGAGAAGTTTGGCATCACTCTGTTGATCACTCATACATTCATATGTAACTTCTCAAGTACCTATTATGGGCCTATTTAGCCTAGAAGGCTAAATATCTGAGATAAAATAATGACAAAGACACAGTTTATACTCCAAAAAACTTACATAATAGAAGAAAATATAGGCGAGTAAATAGATAATACAATGCAAATGAATAAGTGTTCTCACATAGATAAGTAAAGGGTACTTAAGGGGGAACACAGAAAGAGCATTGCTAAAGCAAGCTTACATGGGCAGGGATGTCTCTTAAAGGAAAAAACATTTGAACTGAGATCTGAAGAATGAATAGGATAAAGTAGAAGAGAGGAAAACATTTCCAGAAGTACAAACAGGAGGTGTAAAAGTATGATGAAGGAAAGAGGGAAAACATGACTTGTTTTTGAAAAAATGCAAGTTGTTTATATGAGACCAGAATACTAATAAGGTAAGAATGTTAGAAAGTCAACTGCAGAGGTGGGATGGGGCCAGGCTTTGAGATTACTGGTAGGCAAAGTAGAGTTTGGACTTAACTTAAAAAAAAAAAAAAGAAGTATCACTGAAGGATGCTCTTCCCAATGTAACTGTTAGTATTTCAATATATATAAATCTTTGTGGGGACACAATTCAACCCACAACAGAGGAACATGATCATCCACAACCTTCTTTACTGAAGTGTTCTTTTCACTGAGGGTCCCAGGGTGACATCACCGCAAGCCTCTTATGTACCTTTGTGATCTGCAAAATTCATAGTACAACATTATAAATTTCTCTTATACTGGAGGTTATTTGTGTTTACTCAACAGTCTGTATTTCTTTCCATGCTTAATTTTCTCTAAAAATCTGTAGCACTAAATCTATTATGCACTTCCATTAAGGAACTTTAATACAGATAGTGGTTAAATGTGTGATATAGGTAAAGCTTTCCCTGACTGTTCACTCAATGTTTCTAATGACCCTTTATTCACCTTTTGAACTGTCCTTTTTATAACCAGTGAAGAAGATGTATACATTTCATCATTAGCAGAGTGTGACAGAGAACAAAGAAACCAGGGTGAGACTCTTTCAGGACCCAGCCAGTGAAGTATGAGCTAAATTTCCTCATTTTTTCTATGCATAATCAGTGTTTAAAATTTTTAGTAACTGTAATGTTCTAACTATAAGTTTATTAATACTGACTGTATTTCATAGGAAAATATAGAATATCCAAAGAAAATTCAGTTACTTATAATATCTATTTAGGATAAACACTAAAATGAACACATCTGTTTATTTCCAGTCTTCAAGTCTTCCTACTTCTCTTTCTCCTCACCCTCCTTATTATCACACCCTTCCCACATAATTACACATTATTTATATCCATTGTTCCCCCCCCCATACACCATCTATCATGAGCATTTTCTGATGGCAAATGAATTATTGGAATTAGGGTTTGGCTGAGAGTAACAACAGCAATAGCAACAAAGAAGTCTGTCCCATTACAATCAAAATGTTTTCCTAACTGGAAGAAGTTAGTGTACAAGCTGTATATGATTTTCCTAGTGTCCGAGTGGGATCTTTCTATCTTGTTTTCCACAGAAAGCTTCCATCGCCAAGGTTATCACGTAGTCCTAGATGGCTCTGTATCTCTAACCAGTATACGTTTGTTAATATGGGAGTTGTCCTCTTTAACAATATGTAAAATTGCACTCACTCTTCTCAATCTAAAAGTAAACATCCATGCTCACTTAAAAATCTTGCCTAAATGTGAGCCTAAGGTGAGCACTTTGTGACTTACTTTATAAACAACTATGTCTACACATAGCATGATACCAACCTACATTAGATATCAATAACTACAACTGTAAAAAAATAAAATAAAATAAAATAACTAAAACTGTAGGAAGATTCTTCCATTAGTAAGTTTATGCTAGTTACTGTGAAAGAAATATTCAAAAATTTTCCATATTTAGAATATATACTCTTCAATTATTAGAGTTTAGATACCAGAATCTGTATCCATCTAAAATGTATTTTTACTGAAATATAATAAACAACTTTACAAAGCACAATTTTTGAAGGACAATGGCAAAATAGATAACTTTATTAAGGCAATGGGCCTTTCAGTTAGGTTGATACAAAGACTGTCAAACTTTCACTTTCTCAGTGTTGAAAAACACAGTACTATCACTAAGGCAAAACACTGATTTCTGAAATGGCTAAAATCTTCAGCTATATTATTTCTCAAGGGAAAAACAGTAGCTCAAACTAACCATTTCATTTGCTATAAACAATGTATATATCCATGGCTAGTCACATAACTAGTACCCATAGAGCAATGTGGAGAAAAGCATGATGAATTGACATTCAACAAAACTGCTTTAAAAGCGGATATTACACATTCCAATATTTTTCTTTCAAGTCTTTTTCTAGCACTAATTTATGTGCTAAAAAATAAAACACTGTAATAGCATATCACTACTATTTTTCTGCCTTATTAGACAAGATAAATTGTGTAATCTTTCATAGCACACAGTGAGGTAGAGTCATTTAATTACCTGTGAATCAAAGCAATTTAGGTAACTCTTTCTGATCATTATCACAGAGACTCAAGGAACCAAAATGCTCAATAATCAATAACAACATCAACCTCTAAACAAAGTTAAGCCCTTGCAATTTTCCTAGAATAGGAAGGCTCACTGTTTGACCAAGTAAGATTCCACTGACTCCAGAATTCCTCAAGCACCTCTCTTCTGACATGGCTTATCACTGCCTTCGTTAGTGCTTTGTGCCTGTTCTACTTTTAACACTTCTCACGCTCATTATTTCTTTTTTCCTTATGTAGCACAGTCTAGTAAGCAAGCCTTAAAAGCACCAGAGGGATTAACAGATATGTGTATACTCAATACCTAGAACTGTATCTGCCATATTCTGGGCACCAAGTATATAATTTATTGAAAAAAAAAGTTTAAAAAATATTTACAATACTTTTTACAGATCTCCCTTTAGAGCATACATTAGCTACAAGTGTTTCCTCATGACAGGGTGACAAAGGACAACTCTATATAATTTCTTTAGATAGTGTGCAAATTACATTCCATGTGTTTTCTAGCTGTGAGAAATAATAATAGGTTCTTCCCCCAAACAACAAACACAAAGCCCACTATGTTAACTATGAAAAGTCCTATAAAAAATAAAAATATTGAGGAAAGGCTATTCTGTTGTTTTGATAGTCACATGACATTTTAACATAGAAGTATTCAGCAGTCCTGCATTTAAGACATAGTTTTGTCTTGTTTAACCCAAATTTTCTTGTTTATTTGTTTATTAAAGAAAAAAAATAACTTTCACACAGAGTCACCTTGTTGTTTTGCAAGACATCATTTTGAGAAATTATAAGTTACATAAATATTTCCAGGGAGTCTGGTGCTCTTCACCAGCTGTGCCTTAAGTGCTTGTGAGGCATTTGCAAAGTGCATGACAGTAATGCTCTGAGTTTTTAAAATTTTAACTTTCATTCAGCAAGTTTTTTGTACATTTCTTTTCAATAACTGCCAAATTTGTTAGCATTGCATATAAGCAATTGTGTTAATTATTTAGTAATTGTGTTAATTATACATCATAATGTCGGTAACAATTTGCTTTTTTCCTGTTTATTCTGATAAGCATTTATCAACAACCAACTCTGTGCCAGGCTATACAGATAAACATCACCTTGCCCTCAAACAGTTACACAATACAAGAGTTATACAAACAGAAACAAGAAAGTGAAGTAGAGAAATGCATGGCTTCAGGACACCTGATTATTTGAATATGCACAATATTTGAAAGGCAAGAATTTATTCTTATGTCCTGAGTTCAGATTCACATTTAACAATTGTTCACTGAACTATAGTCTAGTCCTTTAGAGTCAATTTCTTATAATTATTTTAAACTGTTAGGAGGTGTTCTGATACTTTTAAGACATTCGTGTAAAATTTTAAGAAATACACAACCACGGGGCGCCTGGGTGGCTCAGATGGTTAAGCGTCTGCCTTCGGCTCAGGTCATGATCCCAGGGTCCTAGGATTGAGCCCCGCATCGGGCTCCTGGCTCAGCGGGGAGCCTGCTTCTCCCTCTCCCTCTGCCTCTCTCCCTGCTCATGCTGTCTCTCTCTCTCTCTGTATCTCTGTGTGTCAAATGAATAAATAAAATCTTAAAAAAAAAAAAGAAATACACAACCTCTAAAAATATAACTAAATGTACAAAAATCCTATTGGGTTGCAAACTTCAAAAAGCTTCATTTAAGGGATGTTTTATCATCTACATTTTCATAGAGGGAAATAAAGTTCAAAAAAGCCAAATAATTTATCTGTGAAAATCAGCTGGTAAATGGAGAAATGGGAATTCAAACCCAAGACCTCTAAGCCTTTGTCTAAATATTCTTTTCCTCAGGCCACAGCTGCCTTTTCCTCATATGCCTGAGATTAAACTTTTATTTGTTAGAATTTTTTTTTGCAATGCTTTCTCAAGTTAACTAAATAAACAATTTAGATTAGCTTTACTAGTAAAACTAGATATAAATAAATTATTTGGTAGAGAAAATGCTTAAAGAATTAAATGCCTTTAGAATTCATTAATTTTTTTTTTTTTAGAATTCGTTAATTTGAGCTACACAGTTCCCACAGGATTTCATTTGTGAGGTCATCATTTTGGGTTTTTTTCTGGGCTATTTATATTTACTATTTCAACAAACACTGTTCCTACGATGCTCAGGTAATGGTTTAAGCTGAAGAGATGGCATAGATTATTATCGATATGTTAGAGTTGACTAGTAAGGCTTACCACTTTTGCCACCGAATCAGGCGATACCTAAAGACTTTCTTTTTCTCCAGGTACCCTTAACTAAGGCCTCCAGAGACAAGAAAGACCATATCAAGAAAAACTGTATCAATTTTAGATTGTCAATTGGCCTTATATGACTTTTCTTTTCACCTTTTCAATATTTATCTGAGAAGACAGAACTAGAATAAAGTTGACTTTTGCTATGAGATCTATGTTATACAGAGTCTTCTAGAAAGTTTATAGATTAATGTTCTTTTTATATTGCTATATGTAAAAGGCCACAAGATACAGAGTAAAATCATAGTTCTACCACCACAAAATGCAGGAAGTTGTAAACATTCTTTTTAGCTTCAATGAAGTTTTTTTTTTTTTTTTAATCTACACAATAAAGATAACAATGCTTATTTAAGAGGGTTGCAGTGAGGAAAGAAAAAGTACAATCATAGTTATATGCAGGTATGGTGGGTGTGGCTGGCATTTAATAGATAGTAAATAAAATTCAGTTTCCATGAATCTTTTTAAAGCTATCCTCTCTCCAAGTTCTTTGATTATAGACTATTACAGCAAAAAGTTTTCACCACAATTTTCTGTATAGATTTATTGGTTAAATCTCCTGGAACTCACCATACCCTCAAAGTGACAGTATGTCCACTGCAGCTGCTAAAAGGAAGTCAGTTACTGCTATTTCTATACCTAATATATCAGAACAGGCTCAAAAAGACTAGTGCCTATTTTGGATTAAAATATACACACAAATTTCTCAATGAGTGGAGAATCTATTTTACGTTGGATTACACTTTTTTTTAATCTTTTTTTATTATTATGTTATGTTAATCACCATACATTACATCATTAGTTTTTGATGTAGTGTTCCATGATTCATTGTCTGCGTATAACACCCAGTGCTCCATGCAGAACGTGTCCTCTTTAATACCCATCACCAGGCTAACCCATCCCCCCACCCCCCTCCCCTCTAGAACCCTCAGTTTGTTTTTCAGAGTCCATCGTCTCTCATGGTTCGTCTCCCCCTCCGATTCCCCCCCCTTCATTCTTCCCCTCCTGATATCTTCTTTTTTTTTTTTTAACATATAATGTATTATTTGCTTCAGAGGTACAGGTCTGTGATTCAACAGTCTTGCACAATTCACAGCGTTACACTGGGTTTTTGTTTGCTTACAGTACCTGCCAATTTGTGTTTGTTTGGAGGTTAGAGTTTGCCCACATTGTTGACGATACTGTAATTTGATTTTTAAAAATTCAGAAATATACTTAAAGTATGTCCAGAGTTTTTAAATTAACTTTTAAAAAATTTAGACAGTTTTTTTAGAGAAGTTTTAGGTTCACAGCAAAATCGAGAGGAAGGTACAGAGATTACTCATATGTCCCCTACTCCAACACATGTATAGTCTTCCCAATTCTCTATATCCTCCACCAGAGTGGTACATTTGTTAGAACTGATGAATTTACATTGACACATCATAATTACATTACCATTCACTCTTGGCATTGTGCATTCTACTGAGTTCGGACAAATGTATAATGACGTATCATTTAGGTATCATACAGCGTATACTCGTTGCCCTAAAAGTACTATGTGTTCTACATATTCATCTTTCTCCCTCATCCCCTAGAAGCTGCTGCTGTTTTTCCTGTCTCATAACTTTGTCTCCTCCAGAATGCCATAAAGTTGGAAACATACAGTATGCAGCCTTTTCAAATTGGCTTTTTTCACTAAGTAATATGCATTTAAGATTCTTCCATGTCTTTTCATGATATCCATTTACTATTAAACGAGACGTGTTTTCATATTTATAGTGGGTTTCTTATAGATAACATATAGTTCTCTTAGCTTTTCAATTTTTTGAGGATTCTATTAATATAACCTCTAGCTCAGAAAGTCTTTCCTCAGCCATGCAGTCTACTAATAAACCCATCAAAAACATTCTTCACTTCTGTGTTTTTGATTGCTAGAATCTTTTTCTTTTATTCTTTCTTAGGATTTCTCTCTGCTTCCTTGTCCATCTGTTCTTGCATGGTGTCTATTTTATCCATTAGATCCCTTAAAATATTAATCATGGTTGTTTTAGATTCCTGGTCTGAGAATTCTAACATCCCTGCTATATATGATCCTGCTGCTTCCCCTATCTCTTCAAATTGTGTTGTGTTATTTTGCCTTTTGATATGCCTTGTAATTTTTTCTTGATAGCCAGACATTATGTAAAGAACTCACTTAAAGAAATGTTATAAATAGATGTTTAGTTAGATGGTGAGGTGTGTGGTGAGGGGGAGTTTTCTACAGTCCTGTGATTAGGTCTCCAGTCTTTTAGTGAGCCTGTTCCTCTGGACTGTGAGCTCAAGTCTTTCTTTACCTTAGTGTTTTGTTTTGTATTGTTTTTCCTCCCCTTAGGTTGGATAGGATGGCTAGAGTGGGCCGAAGTTGGTATTTTCCTTCATCCTATTCCGTTAGACTCTGATAATTCCCCAGCAGGTTAGGTTCTGATTTAACTAGTTTCCCTTGAAGGCAGGCCTTGTAAAGAGAAAGCATTCTGGCATATATCAAAATAGTTCCTTTACCCATCCCCCTGCCAGAAGCCAGAGCGGATTTTTCTCCAATATATACTGTGGGAAACCAGTCAAGCTTCTGGAGGTAAATCTCACAAAATTGTGGGGGTGAAGGGGTTGACTGGTCCTCTTGGAGTTTTTAACTCCCAGAATTATCCACACTGAGCCTCCTGTAATTCATCAATCACAGTTCAGGTATTCCTATTCTGGTACTAATTATCAGCTATTTCTGCTCATGAGTCTTTGCCTTGGTAAGATGCAATACCCTGTGTTCACTGTCTGACTCCCCAGTATTGGGGATATTAGTGTGCCCTGTGCCCTCTCTTCTCGTATGAATCTAAGATTTGTTGATTTATATGTCCAGCTTCTTACTGTTGGGCTGGAGTGACTTCCAAGGATGGCATCAGAAACCAGAAGGAAGTCCTTTAATAAACTTTTTATTCTAAAATAGTTACTGATCATGTCCAGAGTTTTAAAGTGTTTATAAATTTTCATTTCCAAGAATCTATCCTAGATAGATATAAAATGAAGGAAAAAAACATAAAAGAGCTATTAATTTACTAATTCATCCTTTTATCCAAGTTTTAAGTGTCAGCTACAATCCAGACACAGGTCTAAGTTCTCAGATAGAAAGATAATTGACGGGAAACCTTTATAACCTCTATCCATCATGAACTCACCAAGTCAGGAACATGGCATCCTTTCTACTCCATGTTCCTTTAAGGAAAAACAATAACCCTTCACAAAATCTGATCTGCCTACAGTGGCTCACTTCAGTCATTAGGAACCCTCTCTCACATTTTCTAGACTCTTCACTCTGGCTCCTTCAAAAAGCAACTGGTGTGTGTGTGTGTGTGTGTGTGTGTGTGTGTGTGTGTGTGTGTGTTGGGATGGGAAGAAGGGATGCCTAACATTTATTTTCTTTGGCAATAAAGGCCAATTTCCTTTTGGGGAATTATCGCATATTCTTTGACCACAATCAGATTGAAGGTTGAAATATTAACCTAGGTGCTATGCTTGATCACGATGTTGAAAATGACCCAGTCTACACAGATAAATTGTTCTTTTTCTCTGGAATCCATTCTTGAACAGAGAAAGCTAAGCCAGCATTTGTGCTGGGATAAACCTGGTAATTAGTTGTTGCTGTGTTTTTTAACCTAGATCCTGGGTGGCCATGACTACTGATTTTTATCCAGCTGGGTTTTCTAGACTTTGTGTTATTTTTGAGAGTCTTGCTAAATGCTTACCAATGATTCCCTTCTGGTTTGAATTACTCAGAGTGGATTTCTATTACTTATAGAGAAGTAATTTTAATTAACGTGTCCAGATTTAGTGTCTACTGTGCCTTTTTGTTCATTCTTGAGAGTTTTATTTTTATTTTTTTCTTGATGTCTTCCAAGTAGACCATCATTGCTACCCCAAAGAGATTTAACTTGTCTTCCTCTGATTCTCTAGCCCACAGCTCCTTCTTGGTCAGTTCCACAACTCCTGGTATAAAATACCTAGGCTGTGCTCTGGTCAGGGCAATCAGTGCTTTGTTGGAGATTGGTATTAAATGTATACTAAAACTTTATAAGAATAATATAATAAAGCTATTCACAAAAGAAAGACATGCATCCTCCAAAAAAGCTAAAATGAATTTTAGTATCATCTCCTTCCCCTTCCCATGACCTTGCACTTAGCATTCTGGCCATACCAACAATCATCCCCAGCAAATTGCTTCATTCAGGACTCTATGTACTTGCAACACTATTCACTCAGCCCAGATATCTTTTTCATCTCTTCTCCCAATCTCTGCTTCTAAATTCCATACCATATGCCTATCACAAGTGATCAGTGTATAACTATTTATGGGATTCTTTAGTTATTTTCAAGGCACTGTGTTAGCTTTACATGGATTATCACATTTAAGCCTCATAAAAACAAGTCGGTACTATACAGCCTACTTTATAGATGAGGAAACTGGCTTTGTAATACCATGCAGTAGGGAGGTAGCAAAAATTGGATTTTGAGTCAAAGCAGACGTAGCCTATAGATTGTGCTCCTAATGACTACAAAAAACAGACTTTTATGTAGTCTGTGGTTATTTATGTGTCTACACTTAAAACATAACTGTGTGTATACTATACTTAATTGCATATCTACTGTTTTTTGTTAAAGAACTTTGATTAAATAAGAACTTTTTCCTCCAGCAAATCTTATCTGACCACACTAATATTTTTAATCATTTTCTCATCAGTACAGCAAGAGTATCACATCTTGTTTAGTTCTTACTTCGTCCTAATTTTATTACACTTAGCTCTTTATAGCTCTGCCATTTATATTAATCCTTCAACTTCTTAAAAGTAAGAAACAGTTATAGCAGGGAAAGTATGGGATATATAGTAAAAGGCATGAGCCTCCAAGACAGGTATATTTGGACAAAAATCCCAGATTTTGATGTACTACTAGTGTAGCCTTAAAACAAAGACTTCTGAGACTCAGTTTTCTTATCTATAAAATGAAGATTACAATACTTACATTGCAGAGTGTTAAGGAGTGTCTTATCCATAGCAGGTATTGAGTAATTATGGAATCGGTGTTATTTAAGGATTCAATATAAGCTACCATTTAACTTCTACTTTTCTCTTTAAGATCTTGCAGAATGTTTTCCTTATCTCTTTCAGGTCTTTCAAAATATAATGTTGTTTTTTTTTTTTTTCCATTGTACAAAATAATGATAATGTAAAAAATTCTAAACTTTTAATACATAAATCTCATAAATAACATGATTACAACAAAATATATAAGATATTTTAACAACTACATGTGAATGAATTAAAATGAATGAATTAACCTTCAGTGTAAATATAAATATATATAGGATTACAAGAATCAGTCTCAGTATCTTTCAAAATATTTTGGCCTGTGGGCCACAGCTTTATATTTTTTTCCTGGAGAGTTGTAAACAAAATTTTAATTTTTTTGCACTACACTTCTGCACCTTTCTACCTACCTGCCCCTCGTCCACATATAACATTGCTGCATCATCCTGTGTGGTTAAAGTATGACCAAATGTAATTTAGTAAGGAGAGAGGTGAAGTGACACGAAGCATGAAATTTAAAAATGAATGTCACACTGCTTTTCATATTGAATACTTAGCATTAATTCACACTGCAAGCAACTCGATGCAAATATTTTGTTGCAAAATAGAGAAAAGTAAAGGATTTCCTTATATTCACTGTAGTTGCGAGAAGTTTGAAAAATTTCTATTCAAAGTATCAGACACAGGCACTTAATTATGTACTGAGATTCAACTTCTGGCAATTTGAATGTATATCCCTCACCCAATTATACTCACGCTATTAACTTAGGGCACTGACATATCTGGTAGCACATGGATGCACCTATGTGATTCAGGCTGATTTCTGATGGCATCTTATAAAGCTACAGTCTGGATCCTTAGTTCTGACTCTATCTTGTATACTTCTTCCCCCAGGACAATGTCTTTGCTTTTTGCCAGCTCTATTCCTACTATTTTTTTTTTTTTTTTAACTTTGTAGAGAAGAAATCAATTTAAACTGACTGAAGGCAGAAAAAGAAAAGGATGAAGAAAGTAGAAAAAAAGTGTCAATGGATATTAGAGAATGTTTCTAATATCTTGATCAGAATGGCAAGGCATCTCTAGAGATATTTCCAAGAGTTATTTCCAAAACCATTTTTCAACAATTAACATATGTTGGCATGTGAGTTTAATAAGTCAAAATATAGGCTCACTGTCCCAGGCTCAACTGTGAAATTATTTCTGAGCTGCCTGGTTTACACAGTGAATCCTGTCTTCCATCCCACATTTTCAAAGTAATTTGGCCTCCTATAAGAAAGACTTGCTGTATCTATTTATACATCATCTCCATCTCAAGTATGGGCATTTTAAATGCTTGATCGCAATTTTGGAGTTATATGAATTATAGCTTTAACTCCCACTTTATATAATAAAAATTTGTGGGATACAAGAATGATAGATCATAAAGAAATTCTGCTAAATCCACATCAATGAAAAATGTAGACTGGAAGTATTCTCCTCCTTTGGCCATATAATCTAGACACACCACTTAATGAAAGTATAGGAGGTACCAATGGTATGTCTTTGAAGGAATATATGCAATTGGATGTTTAAATTCTTTGCTTGTTAACCCCCAGACTCACTTCCTCAAAGCCATAAATTAAGTTCTCAAATGTCCTTCAGAATGTTGGATGAAAGGAATAAAAGCAATACTTTAATTCCCATTGCAATCTACAGACAGTAAAATGTTGGATTTTTGGCTAAGCAATCTTTTGATTTTGTGGGTTTCAGATCAAACTTAATGCTTTCTACTTTATGTTTGGCACCCTTCAAACCAAAGCTTTGAGGCTTTTCAACCTTGGAAAGCACCAGGTAAAGTATGAAACGATAAAAAAAATTCAGTGCAAATCACTTTGGTGCATCCATTTTAAAGGCATATACACCTATGTCGGGGGTAATGTGAAGCTGCTTGTTCCAGACTACCCACAAATACACAATTATTTTATTTCAGAAATATCATTTATTATTTGTTTGCTAAGACCTATGCTTGCTATAAAGGAATTTACAATGAGAAAACTGAAGTTGACAAGTTCCTATAAAAAACAAAGTGACCATAATTGAGTAAAAACAATTTCTTTTCCAAATTCTATGTATCTGATGATTTTTTTCTTAGAGTTAAATTAATTATAAAATTGATATTAAAATTATATTTTAAAATTGTAAAAAATTACAACTAGGGCTTTCTTTAGGTTTTTTCACTTAACCTAATTTACTCATTATCAGGGCCCATACATTATAGAAATGTGAATTTTATTATTTACTTTGTATTTTATTTATTTGTAAATAAAATATAAAATAAATACAAATTATTTATTATAAATTCATTATTCATATTTATTAAATATGAATTTTAATAAATTTGTATAAAATACTCTTCATTGGGCTTTTTAAAATGGCTTTATCTTACTGTGTTCCAATAGGTAATCAGATTCAACTTATTTTACTTCTAAATAAACCACCTTCTCTAGAAAGTATGCACGTATAAGCAGCTTTCATTTACTTATCTTTTCTATGAGATAGCAAAATATTTTAATCTAACCTGTCTATATAGAGTATTCATAATCATTTCATTGCAGCTAACTCTATCTTACACCAGCTCTAAGACAAACTAAATATTCAGACAAAAGTAGAAAAAAAAAATTCACTGCGAAAGATTTGCACATTGCAGAGCAATTCCATAGTCTTGGAAAAACAATTGATGTAAACTGAGACAGAATGATTTTGAATAAAATAATTAAATTATATTTAATTACATAACTTTGTTATTTAGTTGCCTCAAGACAGTATTTTTCTCAAGCATTTTTGTTTAAGGGGAACATAAAATACATATTTAACAGGCACTTTGTTTCAAGATTAGTCAAATATGTATTATGTATTCTATTTGTTTCAGTGGGTATTGGATATACATAGACAACATAAAAAACTAGCCTATTACCATTTGTAGATATTAGAAGAAGACACTAGATTACTGGGTCAAAGGAAAATGGATTTCATTATTTAGGGCAAAGCAGTAACTAGAACGTAGTCAGCATGTTGTTCACACTGCTTCCCCATGTCCAGGATGGTGGCACAGTGCCTCTGGTGGATGCCTGCATACACAGTGGGTTGTGTTAATTGAGAGCTTACTAGATTCACCACTTTTATAGTAAATAAAAGGATGTCTGATTTTAGTCCAAAAAGAGATGTTCTCTTATCCTTCATGGTTGCTCACTGCAAATACAAAAAAATGGTTCAAGCCCAAGAAATGGCTCAAATAAAGAGCATTGAGAGACTTCATTTTTTGAAATGCCCAGCAAGAATTTTAAGGGCCCATGGTAGATCACCATTCTAAGAGACTAAGATTATATGCTCGAAATTTTCAAACAAAAACAACAAAAAACTTTAAAAATTATAAGATTTACAAAACAATGAAATACAATTCATAGAAATGAAAAATACTATAAAGATGAATTCAATGTACAGATTAAACAGAATAGCTGCAAAGAGAAGTAGTAAACTGGAAGATCAGTTTACTACTGTGAATAAAGCACAGAGATAAAATTTTGGAAAAAAGGATAAGATAAAATAAAGCAATAAGAATATCAAACATTTAATAGAGTCCTACAAGTGGGAAATTTAGGTAGAGAAAGTATTTAAGAGATAATGGCTGAAAATTTTCCAAAATAAGCAAAAGACATCATACCCACATTTAAAAGAAAAAAATTCTGAAAGAATCCTCAGCAGGTTAAATTAACTGCAATCTATACCTAAGTTCAACATATTGAAATTATTGAAAGACGTAGGCAAAGGGAAAAATGGAAAATTAAAATAAACCAAAATGATGTCAAAGAGAAGGAATTCTCACAAAGAACCTGTAGTAGGTTAACATCTGAATTCCTAGAGTTAATTTTGCCCATTTAACAGTCAACAAAAGAAGAAATCCACTGAAGTCAAGATATTTGGTGCTCTCTGGACTTGTACAGAATACAACAATGTCCCCTTGGAGGGATTCATATAACACACTGCACAATCTTCTTGTCATCTGTCTCAGGGGGCTTTTCCATTTCTTTTCCTCTTGCTCTTCCCATCCTTTGATTTCTCACAAACAAGAAACCCTAGGCTTTGAAATACAGTCACTGCCAGAGTCAGCTCCCCCATCCCCTCTAAGTTCTAGCTTTCACTCTAATCTGGATAATCAGAAAATGTCCTCCCATCAAATAGGATGATATTCCTGAAATAAAATGTTACTGAAGTAAATTCTGGTTATTATATATTTTTTTCAACTCACAATACCCATATAAATTTATGCCTCAATCATTCATTCAATGAAAAGTTATTCCAAAGTTGCATCATTAAAAAATATGGATGCTATAACCATGTGTATGTATTTTCAAATTTCTCCCATCTTCAAAATAGTAGTAACAACACCAATCCAAATAAATAGTCTTACTCTTTTCACTTGCAACTTCTTCAAAAGTATTGTTTCTATTTTCTCTACATCTACTTTCATGGAATTTTCTCCTTTTTTGGCTTGTCTGATATTACTCTTTGTTTTGTTTCATCCTGCTTTTTTGGTTATGAAATGAGGTACTGAAACATGAAGGCTTTGATGTCGAGTTGGCTTTTGGGTTACCTCAGCCCTGCTATATACCAATTGTGTGATTTTGAAAATACTGTGCCAGCAGAGCCTCCTCAGTCTTCTCATTACTGAAATCGTGATGACTGTATCACAGGCTCTTTTGAGAATTAAATATTTTAACATGTAAATGGCTCAGGTTATAGTGTGTGTTTATTAAATGTTAGGTACCTCAATATACTTCTTTCCTTTACCTTAACTCATCTCAAATGTACCTGACAGCTTTAGTGATTGATTTATCTCCTCACTACTCCCAGTCCAAGTCTTTTAATCAGGCTTGACCAAAACATTCTTTTCTCTTCTAAATAAATAATTCCATCCATGAATATGACTTTTAGCCACTTTACAGTGAAGATATCTTTATCTTCATATCCAGATTTGTTATCTTTTTCTCTCATGAATTATATGTCATTTGGAAGGTTTTGCTCATGGAAAACACAGGCCTCATCATTTCATCAGGCCTGGTCTTCCTTATTGCAGTAAATGGACTTGACTCCATAACTACTTTTTTAAAGTAAAGAACTGCAAGAAGTTTACACAATTCCTTCCTCTCCCCCCACTTTCCACATATAATCAGCAACTAAGTCTAGCTAATTCCATCTTCTAAATGTTTCTCAAATATGTCCTCTCTCTCATACTCTTCATACGTAATTCCTCAGCTGCAGTACCACAATAGTCTACCTTCATAACACCTGTCTTCAAGATAAGTTCAAGCCACCTTACATATCATTGGCAAAGCAATCATTCTAAAACCTAAATGCATTCCTCTACCTGGAATATTCACTCCTCATATTATGTTTCTCCTAAGTCACTGTCAAATAACTGAAAAAAAAAATCTATAAAAAGCAACTCAAGCATTAACTTCTCAGGGAACAGTGGCCTTATCGTCCAACCATAGATTTGGTGCTGCATCTTGTAGTACCACAGGAACAGGGACATATTTTACAGGGACATATAAACATGCTTATCTTTCTCAGACCACACTTTATCATATTGTGAGTAGTGGTATAATTTTCTGTATTTCTCACTAGATAAGGAGTTTCTAATGTCATGTGTAATGAACATTTATTTGGCGAATAATAATTGCCAGGGAATATGCTAAAACTATGCACAGATTACATCATTTAATCCTCACAAACTCCTGTGAAGTAGATAGTATTATTATGAACAGTTAACAGATGAGGAAACTAAAGTCACAGAGGTTAAGTAACTTGCTGACTGTCTCTTAGCTAGATGGTAATGAAGACAAAATTCAAACTTAGACAAGGTAGCTCCACGCTGGTTTTCTCAAGAACTATCTATACTCTCTCCTTTACAGATCAATAGCCATTTCTCTGTTTCTATATCTTCAATGTGTAGGATAATGTTAAAACAGTAATAGATACTTTGTAAATATTCACTGGATGACTGAATGATGAATGAATAAATGAATTTTTAATAGAGTGCTTTTTGCTTTGATATACTGGATTTGCATTAACAATAAGATTTGACCAGAGAGCAAGAAACTGCTTGCAGTTAAAATGCTAACGAAAACTGTATTTGAGTTAAAACATAATAAAAGGGAAAAAATATCATATCTTTAAAATTTGGGAGTATTCTTATAGATTATAGGGATTAAATGATCGCTGTGTTTTGAATAAATGTATAAGCCTGTTTTACGCTTAGATTCAAAATATAGCTATATACAAAATGAATCTGCAAAATTGTCTTTGCTTCCCCCTCCCACTGACAAATTTAGCAATTTTAGAGATGGTGACCATGAGCAGTCTAACAAAATACAGTATCATCAGATTCCTCATCTGTAAAATTAGGACAATGGGCTATGGAGTCTCAAAGGTCCCTTCTAGTTCCATCATTTATAATCTTCTGACTTAATTTATATCATATGTTTTACTAGTGCACAGCATGTTTTCTTTTAGTTCCAGACTAATTTCTTTCTTTTTCTAAGTCTATAGACTAGTGCTAATTGTCATGCCTAATCTATAGGCCAATTTGTAAGGGAAAAAAATCCACTGGGGATATTGCAAAGAATCCACAATTTGCAGAGGGTAGAGTGGGAAACCTGCTGTGCCTGGATTGAAACAGCTGTTTCAAGAACCTTAAGCATCTGGGGAAGTCATCCAGAGAAAGGCCATCCACTGTGCTTTGATCTCTCCACTGAAGCACTGCCTGCCCATATGCTTGGTGAGAGTCCAGCCTGTTAGACCCATGCCTAGGGCTAGCTTTTCCCTTTGTTTCTGCCCAGGAAATGGCACCAGAGTGTTTCTAAAGTGTAAGTGAAATAAAATTTCATTATGGTAGGGCTTTGTATGAAACTGAGGTTACATGATATTACATTAATTAAGCTGAGTAAGTCAACATTGTGCTTTACAAGTGAATAAAAGAGAAAATAAAAAGGGATAAAGGGGTAATGTTCAAAAACGTGTGCAGAACTGGACAGTTTCTTAAATGCTTCTCAAATATTTTTTCCTTTAATCCCTATAAGAGTCCTCTGAGTATACTCTAGTTACTTCCATTTTATAGATGGAGAAATTATTTTCAGATAGTTGCTTAAGAGCCCCTAATTAGTAAACATGGGGTCTGGGCCCAAACTCAAATCTCCTGTTACAACTTTCTTATCCTTCCCATCACTGTGCATCATCCTAAGAGAGAGAATGATAGGATAGATATACTCAAGGCATATTTAACTTCCTAAAATAAATTGTATCCATATATAGAAAGCAAACATTTTTATGGAATGAAAAATAATTTGCATTGGTTGTCATTTAACAGACAATTTTATGTACCTTATTTCTGTAAGAATACAAATTATTTTCACAGAATAGTCAATTTTAATATCTTATTCACTCTTAGTGAAAACAGTAAGAATGTTATAGGGCACTGATGATGTATACTAATCAAGCATTATTTGATTCATACAAAAAAACACATTTAAAGTCTTAAATGCAAACCCTTCTCTCTAAACCATGGGAAAAGTCAAGGGCATCACTTTGTTAGGACCAACTCATTTTTTATACCTACCTTTGTCAGAAATCATTAATTACCTACCTTACCTAGTCTTCTCCTCATTTACCAACAATACCTCAAAAAACTAAAATCGGCATTTTCCAGACTTCCTAAGCATATAACCTAGGATTAGCACAGGGTAGTTGTTGGGTGGCTCCAAAGAAGTTCTTTAAGTGTGAAAAACTCACTGGAATGAATATTTTGCCTTTGCCCTTTTCCCTTCTTCCTGAATGGAATGTGGGCAAGTGCTAGTTGTGTAGCTGCCATTTTGGGACTATGAAGACACAGGTATGATACTGTCTGATATGGATGCCTGAAAAGAAAGAACATACTTAATATTGTTTGTTTTTTTTTTAAAGATTTTATTTATTTATTTGAGAGAGAGAATGAGAGAGCGAGAGAGAGCACATGAGAGGGGGGAGGGTCAGAGGGAGAAGCAGACCCCCTGCTGAGCAGGGAGCCCGATGCGGGACTCGATCCGGAGACTCCAGGATCATGATCTGAGCCGAAGGCAGTCGCTTAACCAACTGAGCCACCCAGGCGTCCCATACTTAATATTGTTGATGGATAATGCAGCTACTGACCTTGTCCCAGCCTGCCTGGCTCTAGGCTTTTTCCATGATACAAATAAACTGATATTTAGTTAAATCGCTATTATTTGGGTTCTCAGTTATATACAGCTGAACATAATACTTGACATATTTACCCTGAACCAATCAATATATACAGAGAGAATGATGGGAACTAACTGGCTTATGTCTGTCTATTGCCTCTCACCTTACTGATTTCTGTCCATTTATATATATATATTTAAATGAAGCCAATCAGGGCCCACACCACATAAATCAGATAGATGCGATAAAATGGGAGAAAATCCAGGTCCTGTGAGAAAGGGACAAGAAATAATGAATGACAGGCAGTCCTTCACAAATGTCCACTATAATATCCATGTACCATATTTTATTTAACTAGTCCTCCATTTGGGGATACTTAGACTTTCTATTTTATTATTATCATAAGCAATGTCTTGTTAAACTCTGCTGTAGATGAATCATTGTAAGAGTTTCTGGGTGTGTATGTTTTGTTTTCTTTTTAATAGATTACTAGGAAGAGAATAACTGGTACAAATCTTACTAAATTTTTTTTATAATCCTTGACATATTTTGCTAAATTGATTTTAATAATGTTTGTTTCAATTAAAATTCTGCTTCAGGTACATAAGAATGCTCCAAGTAAAGTTACCATCATCATCACCATTTATTTCTATCATCATATATATTTAGTTGCATATGCAAAAAATATTATATTAAATTTGTTTTCTTTGATTTAAACAAGTATTTTTTGTTTTAGTTTTTGAATACTATTTTTATTTGTGAATCATGAAGTAGTTAATAAAAATTTCAAAGTATGTGAAGTATAATTTTAAATAAATGTCAATTAAAATCTCCACGGCAGTGGTTCTCAAGCTTGAGTGTGTACATCAGAATCACCTTGAGGGCCTTTTCACCCTAGCTTTACTGAAGCATAACTGACAAATAAACTAGTATATATTTAAGTTGTATAACATTGTAATTTGATATTTGTTTACACTATGGAATGATTACTACAATTAAGTTAATTAAAACATCATCACATCACAGTTACCATTGTTGTATATGTGTGTGATGAGAACACCTTAGATCTACTTTTAGCAAATTATAAGTATACAATACAGTATTATTAACTATAGTCATCATTCTGTACATTGTACATTCTGTAGAAAACGTATTCATCATAACCGAAAGTTTTTTCCCTTTAACCAACATCTCACCATTTCCCCCACCTCCTATTCCCTGACAACCACCATTCTACTATTTCCATGAGTTCAACTTTTTTTAGATACCACATGTAAGTGAGATCACACAGTATGCCCTCCAGGTTCATCCATATCATCACAAATATATATATCATACATATACATATATCATATTTTCTTTATCCACTCATTCCTCAAGAGACACATTGTTTCCATATGTTGGCTATTGTGAATAATGCTGGCAATGAACATGGGAGTGCAGATATCTCTGAGATACAGATTTCATTTCCTTCAGATATATACCCAGAAACGAGACTGCTAGATCATACGGTAATTCTGTTTTTATTTTTAATTTTAACTGTATTTCCTTTTTGTGAACATTCAGTTCATGCCCTTAATTAATTTTTCTCAGGATTGTATTATCTTTGTCTAAGGATCATCGTTGTCTTTTTCATATGTGCTAAATATTTTTCTAGTTCCTTAACTGTATTTAAAACTCCTTTAAATATTTTGAATTTCAAGATTTCAAATTTTAGAATAGCTTAAGTTTGTGAAGTAGCTTTTGTGTTTCTACATTGCTTTTATATTTAATTATAAATCAGTTATTCATTTATATTTTCTTATACCAAGGTATTTTATTAGTTTTTAAAAACAGCTTCTTGTTTTATTGTTTATCTCTATGTATAGTTGATCAATCTGATTTCTTTTTTAAATTTTATTATTTTTATTTTTACCACTTTCTTTTCTATAGTTCCTTTGGGTTGATGATAAGTGTCCAACATGTTTAGGAAAATGCTCATTAAAATTTAATATTTCCTAGTTTCTTTTTAAACATTTTATTTATTTGGTTATTTATTTATTTGAGAGAGAGAGAGAGAGAGACAGAGAGCGAGAGCGGTGCACTGCAGGAGCATGAGCAGGGGGAGGAGAGAGGGAAAGGGAAGGCATCTCAAGCAGACTCCCCTGAGAGGAGGCCCACCAGGGCTGGATCTCAGGACTCTGACATCATGACCTCAGCTGAAAGCAAGAGTCTGACACTTAACCAACTGAGCCAACCAGGTGCCCCTAATATCTCCTATTCTCTAAAACAAATTTAAGAATATAAATTTCCCTCCAAATTCTTATTTAGCTTCATTAAACTTCACACATCATACTGCTGTTCAATCATGATTAGCCTATAGCAGTTAATAAAGTATTTTACTCCATTTACTTTTCATAAACCCATTTTTATATTCCATATCTACAGGTCTGGGAACATCTACTTATTACCGAATTACTAATCTTATGTTGTAATCAGGAATGTTCCTCTATGCGGAGTTGATATTTTTATAATTTAATGGCAGTTCCTTTACAACCTGGAAACATTTTTTGTAAATGTTGCATGAATCTTTGAAAAGAATGGGGGTTGTAACATTAACAAGATGGTGAAATAGACCGTTCCCGATTCTTCCTCTTCCCAAAGAGGGATGCAAGTAATAAGCGGCTACACGTGTAGGATCGCTCTCTGAAAAAATCCAGAAACTGGCTGAGAATCTCCTATACACCCAGTGGCTGAGAAAATACACACAATGGAAAAAGCAGGAAAAGCTGAAACACACTCTCATCCTAAACGCCATCCCTGGCACAGCACCCTACAATCCAGAAGGAAACCCCAACTCTCTCCTTTTTCGTGAGGAGCGAAGAAAAGTTTAGATCACGCATCCAAAGCACCAACCTTTACTATTGCCACCTGAGGAATCGACCCCTAACGCACGTATTTCTGGGAGCTGACAGACATTCATTAGTCCCCCGGGACCACAGAGAACGAAGAGTCCACTTTAAACCCGTGCAAGAGCACTTCGAGCAGCTAGTCCGCACCGCTCTGCGCAGAGCGAGCCCCTGCCATTAAACCCAGTCCCAGCTTCTCCCTCGAAGGGGCTAGACTACACGTCTAAATTCCCGGCTCTTCGGACTGCGGCTAGAGAGTCTGGTTTCTAACTCTCCTACCTTTGGCTGCCGGCAGGGTCCTCTGGGAGCTTGGCCGGTTTCGGGCTGGTGAGACCTTGAACTCAGTAACATCGCTAACCACAGCTATTTTTCTGTGGTAAACGGCGGGAGCCACGGACACGTGACAGGAGAGGCTTGTGGGCACTTCCGGTGTTCCTCCCTCCCACCCTCCACCCCTCTTCTGAGGAAAACAAACGAACACAAACTTTTCGCTTCCACCGGGAAGGAATTGGACTATACTTCCAGTGCCCTCACTTTTCCTGCAGCTGCCTGAGGGTCTGGGCTTCCATTGCCTGTGTCTGGGAACTCCTGGGGCCTGGCATTTGCTAGTCCCTCAGATCTCCGGTGAACAAAACAGTTTTAAATGACTCTGCAGGCTCTCCTGCGAGCCTGGTCCTATCACGTTCCTGCTATAATGCCCATCTCCCACCTTCTGCCTGAAAGGGGTTAGACTGCACGTCCAGTGCCTCAACTTCTCCAGCTGCTTCCCCGGAGGTCTGGCTCCTAACTGGCTTGTCTCTGGCAGGTAATCCCTAGCCTCCTGGTAATTTGAGATGGCGGGTGGGCACTGCCTACAACACCCCTCTTGCCCCCGTACTCCAGAGACAGAGCCAAGCCTCCAGCTAACCCACCTGTCTCTGAGAGCTGATGAGCCCTGTGGTTCGCTTGTCCCCTGGGAGAGACAGAGAGCAAAACAACCATAGGAAAGAGCACGTGGCCTGAACAAGAGTGCAGGCATTTGCCACAGCTCCTTCCCCCAGCTCAGTGCGGACTGGGTGGGCACTCCAGCTCCCAGGTTCTCATTGAGGAGAGAAGGAATTGGAGCCGACATCTAGGACCCCGGCTTTTCCAGGGGCTACTAGAAGGGCTGGCTTCTATCTTGCCTGTCTCGAGAAACTGAGACAGGCACACCTTCATCTCCTGGGGAGGAAAATGATAACTATATGGGGAAATGGTTATGTTATAATTAGTTTGACTGTAGTAATCATTTCACTATGCGAATGTATATCAAAACATCATGCCATAGACATTAAATATATAGTCTTATTTTAAAAATTTTAAAAAAGGAAAACAAATGTGTATACTCAACTTTTTGGGAGCAGAGCAGTATTTACCTATTATCTATTAGAACAATTCATAAATTATGTTGATCAAACCTTCCAAAATTTCAACTGTTGTACCTACATTCCATCATTTTTCAGGATTTAGAATGTCCCTTATGATTTTAGATATATTTTAACTAAAAACCTTTTTCTATCATGAATCACACATTTGTCGATAATGTCTTTTTACAGGAGAGTGGGGAAGACAGCATATGTATATTTTTAAAATTTCTAGTGCTACTCCTTTTTCAAAACTCTGCTGCTTACATATCTCTTAGATAATATCTTTTATTCTATCCATAACTCACCCAAACCCTCATCGATATTATTAAATCCCTAAATTCTCAGAAACTGATTTCTGAGACTCATTATAAGAGGATGCTCCCTTTTTGGCAGACTTTGCTTATTGATATTAGGAATAGCAAGACACATTTCAATATAGTGTGGGGCTTATCTAAACCTGATTTTAAAAGCGTATCCTTATAAACAAATATACATAAAATTTAATGTTGATGTAATATTTTACAAGTCCAATGATTTATCTTAGGTTAACCTTAAATATCATAAAGTAGGACATTTTACTTGATTCTTCTAATTTTCAAATCGATTATATATTTTAATTAGTCAGACTCATGCACTGGTTCTCAATGATAAACACATGGGAGACTTAGATTTAAGCCAAAAGGCACTTTAATACTTTCACTATGAGGATTATGCCATTGCTTTTTGAGGGACTGGAACACTGATGCTCATCATTCTTGGCATCCCAGCCTGATGTGCATTGGACTAAATTCTAAGCAGAAGGTTTTATGAGGGATAACAAATAGTGATTAAGTTATAACTTTTTCTAAGTTTGATGATCCCTTTTTTCCCTGACTCTAGTCATCTTGATTGGATTTGAGGATATTCCACAAATTTACAAATTGTCCCTAAGGATGAGCTACTTCTAAGATGGCACCTCTCAAATATTACTTCTTGATTTTTTCCCATCTTTTCTGTGGCTAATCTTTTATTGAAATTAAAGGGACACATCTTTCAAACTCATTCTCAAAATTCTCACTTGATTAATTTTAAGTCTTCTTCTTGTACTTGAGCTGCTAAAAGTAAATCAGAACCATTCTCAATGTTTCTTGACCTATAACTGGCTTTTGATAACATAGAAGTTTCACTAAAATAAATGCTTTTGATATGTATTTTTACTTTATAGTCTTTTAAGATATATTGGAGCACTACTGATTGAATAAGAGTAAAAAATATATAGATACATTTTCAGTTTTAAATGATAAAAATGATTTTCTTGTATCACATAATTTTCTATCCAACATTCTATAATTCTGTTTGTGATTATGTAATCATAGGGTCCTAAAAGCCCTGTAAATCTTCAGGATCTTTTAATGTTTTATGTATACTAACTCTTCTTATTCTCAAACTATTTTACAGATGAGGAAATGAGTCACAGTGAAATCAGATGACTTTCCTAGGTCACAAAGCTAGTAAGAAATGAAGCAAGGATTTAAATCTGAGCAGGCTTGTCTGGAGTCCTCTGGGCTTTATTGGAACTTCTGGCAACATATGATAAACAGCAATAAATCAAACTACACATTATTACACACAAAAGAGTATGAGAAACTTGTTAAAGGGATATAAGAATCCAAGGGAAAAATACAACATTGTCTTGGAAGTAGAATGACAACATACCAAGCGGGGGCAGTATTTTTAACAAGGTTAAGTGTAAAGTAGAAATTTAACAGTTCCATTCCTTTTACTACTTATTAGTGTAGCTTACTCTTAATATTTTTTTTAACCCCAAAATATTTTCAAAGCTGTTTGTAAGAATGCCACAATCACTCCTATCATTACATATTTTTTTTCTGGAAGTTTTAGATAATAATCAAGAAAAACTAAAAGACATTTGAAAGAAAGGAGAATTATCATTAGTATTTGCAGAAGTGATTATATTCTTTTTTAAAAATTTTCAGTATCGTTAACATACAGTGTTATATTACTTTCAGTGTACAATACAGTGATTCCACAATTCTGTACGTTACTCAGTGTTCATCTTACTAAGTGTACTCTTAATCCCCTTCACCTATTTCACACATCCCCTCCCCCGACCTCTCCTCTGGTAACCATCAATGTGTTCTCTATAGTTGAGTCTGGTTTTTTTTAGTTTTTCTCCTTTTTCTTTGTTCGTTTGTTTTGTTTCTTAAATTACACATATGAGTGAAATCATATGGTATTTGTCTTTTTCTGACTGACTTATTTTGCTTAGCATTACACCCTTTAGATACATCCATGTTGTCGCACATGACAGGATTTCATTCTTTTTTATGGCTAGGTAATATTCAATTGTATGTGTATATACACACCACATCTTCCTCATCCATTCATCTGTTGATGCACACTTAGGCTGCTTCCATATTCTTGCTATTGTAAATAATGCAATAAACATTAAGGTGCATATATCTTTTCAGATTAGTGCTTTCATATTCTTTGGGTAAATACCCAGTAGTGGAGTTACTGGATCATCTGGTAATTCTATTTTTTTTTAATTTTTTGAGGAACCTCCATACTGTTCTCCACAGTGGCTGCACCAGTTAGCTTTCCTGCAACACTGCATGAGGGTTCCTTTTTCTCCACACCCTCACCAACACTTATTGTTTCTTGTGTTTTTGATTTTAGCCATTCCGACAAGTCTGAGGTAATATCTCACTGTGGTTTTTATGTGCATTTCCCTGAGGATGAGTGATGTTGAGCATCTTTTCATGTGTCTGTTGGCCATCTGTATGTCATCTTTGGAGAAATGTCTGTTCATGCCTTCGGCTCATTTTTTAATTGCGTGTGTGTGTGTGTGTGTGTGTGTGTGTGTGTTGAGTTGCATAAGTTCTTTATATATTTTGGATTCTAACCCTTTATCAGATATGTCATTTGCAAATATCTTCTCCCATTAAGTAGGTTGTCTTTTAATTTTTTTGGTTGTTGCTGGTTTTTGTTTTGATTTTGTTTTTGTTTTTTGTTTTGTTGTGTTTTTGCTGTCTATAAGCTTTTTACCTTATGTATTTGTAATAGTTTAATTTTCTTTTGTTTCCCTTGCCTCAGGAGACGTATCTGGAGAACTGTCGCTACTTCCAATGACAGAAATTACTGCCTGTGCTCTCTTTTAGGATTTTTATGCTGTCAGGTCCCACATTTAGGTCTTTAATCCATTTTAAGTTTATCGTCATGTAGAGTTTGAAAAAGTGGTCCAGTTTCATTCTTCTGCATGTTGCTGTCCAGTTTTCCCAACACCATTTGTTGAAGGACTGTCTTTTTCCCATTGCATATTCTTGTCTTTTTTGTCAGATTAATTGACCACATAATTGTGGGTTTATTTCTGATTATATTCTTAAAAAATAGCTCCCAAGAAGATCAATTAAAACATTGTTGAAATTCAAAAATTCATCTTATTTGAAAATACAATTTGAATAGTTCCATATGGCAACATAAAATGTAAAATGTCTGATAATAAATGAATAAAATATATAGAACTTAAAAATGGGCATTATAAATGTCTCTTGGAAGGAAACTGAAGCAAACAAATAATTGGATTATATACCTAATAATAGATGGCATTATCTCTATTAATTTATTGAGCACATATTAATTGAATAATCAGTATATGGCAAGTACTCCATGGATGAAATGTGTGAGCCAAACATTGCCTTTACAGAACTTACTATTGAGTGGCAGAAGGATTAGTCATATGGCCTATAAAAAGTTACTATGTAATAGAAGACTGTAACCTAGTAAAGGAGTTCACAGAAACTACCCTATGAAAGAGACAATATATGTAAAATTGAAAATAAATTGAAGAGGCTCCTAGCTGCAGAGGGTGGGAGTGGATAGCCCCTTCAAGGCAGAAGGAACCATTGTTTAAGACCCTGCTTGGAGCAGAAACGTAGCAGTATTAGGGGAAAACTCCCGTGGAATTAAAGTACAGTGAGTGCAAAGAAGTACACTGAAAGGTGAAACTATGATAGTGGGTACATAGCAGATGATATTAGTCCTGCTCAGACATGGTAAAGATGTGTTCTTAAGAGCAAAATGAGACCATGGTAATGTTTCAAGTAAGAAGAAAGCATGATCCTATTTGTGTTTTATAAAAATCATCCTGGCTGCAATGAGAGAACAAATTAAAAAGGGGATAAGAATTCCCAGAAAGAAAAGAAAGGAAAGCACAGAGGATGAAGACAAAGAAGACACCCAGGTTTCTGATGGGAGTAGTGTCATTTAGTGAGATCGAAATATTGAAAGAACTGGGATATTGAAATATTGAAGCCTGGGTGTCTCAGTCGGTTGAGCATCTGACTCTTGGTTTCAGCTCAGGTCATGATCTCAGGGTTGTAAGATCAAGCCCTGTGTTGGGCTCTGCTCTTAGTTGGGAGTCTGCTTGAGATTCTCTCTCTCTCTCTCTCTGCCCCTCCCCCAGCTCACACTCTCCCTCTCTTTCTCTTTAATAAATAATTAAATAGATGTTTAAAAAAAAATATTGAAAGAACAAAAGATTTGAGGAAATCAGAAAATAGAACAAGGAATTAAAAAAAAAGTAAACCAAACATCTGTGTATCTTTATCCACCCCGTTTCTCTCCCTTCATTAGAATTTACTGTGTTAAAAAAGAATTTTATATAATGAGAGAGAATTATTGAATGAATAGTGATGGGACAAAAACTAACTGTGGGAAACAATTTAATTATAGCAACCTCAAAACATTTAACAAAATAAATTTCAAATATATTAAGTATTTAAAATCATGTTCAAAAATTTAAGATTTAATTAGAAAATTGCTCAAGTAAATATAAATTAAATATAAATTAAATATTTTGGTTATTAAACTTATGATCTTGACTTCAAACTGACCCTTTTTTACCGTGTTTTTAGTGGGGCTGGAATTTTGCAAACTACTTTTCTCCTTTGATAGATGGTTCCTATTAGATTCTTTCAGTAGAAGTAAATAGAGGAAGGCTGTAGGAAAAAGGACCTGCTACTTCTGTTTGTTTCCTGCTTCTGTCGCCATCACCACAGCACTTCTTCGTCCTTAGAACAACAGAGAACTGATTGCTGTGGTAGCAGCTGATTCCACTTTTCAGTCTTTTAATGCTGTGGGAAAGCATAATTTTCTGCTGTGGCATCTCATAGATAGCCCCAACTTAGTATCATCCCTTCCTCAGAGATCTGAGTTCAGATTCACAGGACTCTTCTCCAGGTTTCTAAATGCTACCAATTCCAACCTTACCTCTTTGTTCCCCAGCCATGAAAGTGGTAATTGCTTCCTTCTGTGATACTTTAGTATCTCCTTTTTGTCTTTCTAGTTCTCTGAGACATGGTTTATAATTCTTTATACCAAAAACTCTGTTAAACTGTCTGATGAAATTTTTGTATCTGGACTAGACTGGCTGGTACAGTACTGCTATTTAACTATGATATCCATTAAAGAAATCTTAAAAGGAAAGATTTACAGATTTGTTAATGTTAGAAAGCCTACCAGTATTCTATGGGAACCTACTATTTGTTAAGTACTTCTCTTAAGTGTTAGGAACACAGGAGTAAAGACAAACTGAATCCTTGACCTTAAGGATCTTACTTGATAGTGAGGGTTAGGTGTGAGATAAGGATTAAACATGTAAACAAGATAAGTTCAAGTGTTGATAAGTGCTTTGTTAAAGATAAAAAATGAATGATACGCTAGAATTATAATAGTGTCTAGGGTAGGGAGTGGAACAGATATTTAACCTGAGACCTACAAGATGCAATAAGACCTAATAAGCAAATCATGAAAAGATCCATGAAGGAAGAAACTTCCTAAGCATGCAGTCCTGAGAGTAACATGAACGGTCATTCTTTCTGTTTTTGTAAGAAGAGAAAAAAAATGTGTTTGCTTCTGCAAGAAAATAAATGAATAAATAAATGAAGGAGGAGGAGAGTAGAAAGAAATGAAATTAGATAATAAATAAAACTGAATAAATAAATAAATAAATAAAATTAGCAATATTTATCATATGAAGATAAAAATGGGTAAACAGCACTGGATTAGTGACACTCAACAGTCAAAAATAAGGTTATATTTTCAAAACTATTCTTTATGTAATTGAAGGATGTCAAGTCCAACTTAAGAACCCAATTGATATATGTCTCCTATTAAAGATTTTGGAAATTTTCTTTTTCTTTACAGCATTTTTCTATGAATGGTTGTTAAATGGATATTAATACATCAAAACTGCAGAAACATAATGATTATGAAGCTTTAAAATCTAGAAACCTTTCAAATATACTACCTCGTCTATTTATGACACAAAAAATAACTGAATGAACAAGTATTTTCATAATGATTTTCTCATTAGTTCTTAAAATTATATTCTTTCAAACAATCTTTCTCATGAAACAAATACATATTGAATACCTACTATATGCCTTGCACTCTTGTGTGTGCTGATGATTTTTTTGCCTCCATGGTACGAACCAGTACCATCAATATGTAAAAAATTAGTTGACTGACATTTTAATGTTAAAACTCCTGTGAGGATCTTTTTTTTCTTTTTTAAGTCAATACCTATCCAAAGATTTGAAATCCCCTGGACAAGGTAATACCAGGAATTTCTCCTCTAATCCACTCCCCCTTCATTCTTAAATTAAGGTAGTTTAATAGAAGAAAGCACCTTGATTGTGAAAATCATTGCATTAACATACCTCTTCAGCAGCATACTGTAATGCTCATACTGCAACTCTGAATTACCAAGTGTGTCAATTTCAAACATCTCAGATGACAAATGTTCTGATTTCTGTCCACTCTTCTACTTTGCTATTCTATATCCTATTTTCTATTCTAGTATACTAATTTTAAATTGTTTCAACCTAATGGTACCTCTATTTTATTAACCCTATGTTATTTACAGGATGAGAGGTCTATCATTTTTTTCCTTTTTCAGATTATAACCTGATCTAGCACTATAATCAATATCATGAATACGATCTCTACTCCAATATTCCTTTCTTTTTCCCTCCACCTTTCGTACTTACCTGACAAAATCTAAATTCTTTAACTATTTCTGCAATATATCCAGACTACTGAATGTAGGGGATAGAGAAGAAAATGCAATCTCACTGACCGGTCTGTCTTTGAATTGATGGCTACAACCTCAAGTGAGCCTTCAGACCTTCCATAAATCCTGCTGCATTTCTATCAGACATTTTCTCATTGTCTCTCCAGATCCATTCTTTTTTTTTTTTTTTTTTTAAAGATTTTATTTATTTATTTGAGAGAGAGAGAATGAGAGACAGAGAGCATGAAAGGGAAGAGGGTCAGAGGGAGAAGCAGACCCCCAGCTGAGCAGGGAGCCCGATGCGGGACTCGATCCCAGGACTCCAGGATCATGACCTGAGCCGAAGGTAGTTGCTTAACCAACTGAGCCACCCAGGCGCCCTCTCCAGATCCATTCTTTACACTTCTCAAAACTGTTCTTTTTCTTGGGAGACTGATCTATATGGGCTCTCTAGGTTTTGCAAAATTTCAGCCTTTACTGGGAGCAGGAGTGAGGGATGGAGAATCATTCATCATACTTGTATTTGGATCACTCGAAATTATTGGAGTTTCTATTATCAGCCCTCCCCACTAACAAAAACTTAGACATGGGAGTACCCATGCTTCTCAAGGCCTTACACCAGTACCTAGATTCTTTTTACTTTTGATTTCCTCCCTTTTTAGGACAAGGTTATCTGGTCTCCAGGAAGTAGAAGTATTACACTTCTCAACTATACTTCTAACACTATCGCTGTAACATAAGGTCTTTACATCCCACCCTTAAAAGCTAAGCTTTTAACTTCCTGTCAACACTCTTTTGTTATTTTGCATTATACCCTATCTCAATACAACAGGTCGAGCTGTATGAATGAGATAGCATCCATTGGAATAGTATGAAATATTAAAGAATATTGAGGAATAGAGTAATATTTCACACACAAAATATATATGAAACTGAAGTTTTCTAAATTAGCCCTCTGAACACATTAACACTAAATTGAAGAGGCTTTTTCAACTGGTAATGGGTTCCCATTAATGGAGGTATTAAGGTGAATTAGAACAATCATCTCTCTAGTATATTGTCCAGTAAATTAGTACATTATAAGGAGATTGGAGAAGGTAGCTTTCTAAAAAGGGTAAATTTTATGGTTCACTCAAACTCTGAATTTTTATGCTTCTAGTTCTTCAGTCAAAATCCTTTTCTTAAGATAATCTTTTTCCTTGATGCACTGCCATGTGGCTATGACAAACTCAAGCATACTCTTGATTGTTTTAGGTGTCTGCAGTGGACAAAAAGTTATTTTGATATTCTGGTAAACATTTTCCCAACCTCAGCAACCTCTTCTATTGTTTTTAGACTGCATATGACCTTGAAATTTTGGAAGCTAATTGGTCAGGAGAGTGTTAGGTGTTCTGTGTGTCTCAAGAAAGAGCTGTTTCTTTTGTGGACAGATCGTAACCCATTATTTTACTTTTATGCACTTGTGAAACTCTATTTTAGAAGGTACAATAGATTAGATGATGGAAAGTATAGAAGATATCAATCACCTCAAGCTCTGAATATATGTATTAAAAGTATATAAAGTCGTAAGATTAGGTGGAAAAATAAGTACTCTAGTCGAGGTAGACATGTCTGCCATGACAATTAGGGAAGGCTCCTAGTGAAAAGTGACATGATGAGTAAAATTTTGAAAGACAGATGAGAAGAGAATTGAAAAGATTTAGGTAAAAATGGAAGTGGGGGAGGAGTAAAGGGTATTTACTGATTTTAAGAGGCTCTTTGTTCTGTAATCATAGCATGGGGTGAAATTAAGTTTTCAAAATGACTAGAGTCTGCTGTATTCAGGTGAAATTATGGTGATCTCAGCAGTACTCTAACCAGCGAATGAAGGTTTTCTTCTGGTTCCCTCCAATTCTTAGGAGCCTCCAAGGCCAGTTTGTTTGAAAAACTGTTATCTTAAAGCTACTGTTTGCCATTTGAATTTTGTTTTATTTTAAACCTTTAATTTACACCAAAACCATGGAATCCCACAAAGCAATTCTATATCTAGTTCTTCATGAAGAAAATACTTTGTTTGCCATAGGTAACCATCTATATTCTGCTTCTTGCTGCAATGAGTTCCTTGATACCTAGGATGACCATTTTTCTTGTCTGCCTTAGAGAGTCCCAGTCTAAGTTTGTTGTCCAGGTGTAATTGTTATTAGTTATCCCTTTTACTCTCAGAATAAAAATGAATAATAAATCACATGGCCACCAAAAATATAGTATAAAAGTATTGAAAATTTTTTGTTATATATGTCATGTTTGTCTTTTTATATTTACTTTAAAAATGTAATTATTAGGGCACCTGGGTGGCTCAATCACTTAAGCGTGTGACTCTTGATTTCGGCTGAGGTCATGATCTCAGGGTCCTGGGATCGAGCCCTGCATTGAGAGTCTGCTTGTTTCCCTCATCCTTGGTCCCTCCCCCTTCTTTCTCTCTCTCTCTCAAATAAATAAATAAATCTTTTTTAAAATGTAGTTCTTTTACATACAATTAAATAGTATTCATTGCATAAAAAGGGATTAAATTTTGCTACATGCTACAACATGAATGGGCCTTTAAAATATTACACTTAAGCCAGACATAGAAGGGCAAAACTTATATGAAGTACCCAGAATAGACACATTTATAGATACAAAATAATAGAATGGAGGTTACCAAGGATGGCGGAAGGAAAAAAATAGAGTTATTATTTAGTGAATACAGAATTTTTGTTGGGGATGATGAAAATTTTGGGTTATAGATTGTGGTGATGGTTATACAACATTGTGAATGTATTTAATGTCATTGAATTGTATATTTACAAATAGTTAAAATGATAAATATTATGCTATGTATG
The DNA here is from genome assembly GCF_004348235.1 of Phoca vitulina. Taxonomy (NCBI): domain Eukaryota; kingdom Metazoa; phylum Chordata; class Mammalia; order Carnivora; family Phocidae; genus Phoca; species Phoca vitulina. The sequence goes on along the minus strand of NW_022589712.1, from coordinate 64,521,867 downwards.
TTTTATGACAATTAAAAAAAAAAGACATGCACTAGCCTAGAACAATATTATATCAAGATTTGTTTAATAAACAAGCTGAATTAGGTGAGCTGGCATGCTTTACTATCCCAAATTTGGCATGTTTGTAGATACTCTGGGGAACAAGATGAATGCACTGCAATAACTTTAATTCTGACTCTTCATTTATCCTTTTTCTGTGTTTTTTATCCTGTTTCCCCAGTATTCTTTCCTAGAAATTAGCCTGAGCTCATGAGGGAATTCTCAATTGTAGGATTTCAAACTGAATAAGTCATAATAAAACATGTTAAAAATGTAATTATTTAAAATTATATTTTTGTCTGGCTCATGGATCAGTTAATGAGTAGAGAGTTTAAACTGTGAGTAGGTCATGATTCATTGATCATTGTGCCAGTCATGGAGTTATTGATAAAACTTTTAACTAAAAAAATGATGATATAAAACACATGTGAAATATAATTAATGAATCTGTATTAATAACAAGACATTTAACATTATAAGATGTCCTTAAATAGTTATTTTAAAATGGGTTTTATTAAGGTGGTGTTGCAAATACAACTGTTTAATTTCAAATTGCTAGGGATTTGTCACAATGTTTGAGAAGTGTGTAAGTTTGCAGTAACAGAATTATATATTTGCTATGATTTACTTTTAAGAAGTATTAAGTAGAATAACTATGTAGACTGAAGAACACATGTAAGAGGATTTTATGGAATGGTTTGCACCATATGACAACTTCCTATATGTAAACTTCATGTTACATTTCTATGATTTTTAAAAATTATCTAAACAAGAAAATGTAAAGGGTTACTTCATGTATTTCAGTAGTTACTATTAATTTTTTCAAAATATAAATAACATACTATGTTAGTGAAATACTAATATTTTGTTTTATCTGTGATTGTTAACATTATGCAATATTTTTAGTGCACTACTAAAGTTACAACTACTCTAGTGCAAATGGTGTGGGAATAAATTAGAATATTAATAAAACTGTAGATATTATACTTATGAGTGTTATACAATATCAAATATTCACCAGAGAGACTGATGATTAAAAAAAAATCTTCCAAGGATATATATGTATATATTAATCATGTATTATATATTTTATATATTATACTTTAGTTTGGTGTGTTGAGCGATAATCTTGTTCTTTGACATTAATGTTAATCCTATGAGGATAGGGTGATGGTGGAAATAGTTCACAAAGATTTCTTGGGCAGGCAAAAATGTTCATAGTCAGACATAATAGGATTTGCAGCTATTTAAGTCAAAATGAGTTCCTTAATCCTCTATCTAGTGCAGGTAGAATTAATTCATTACTAACCTCACAACAAATTTCAAGGAAACCAGGTCTGCTGTAACTGTTAAATTGTGATAGAAATTAGGAAATGTTGAAATGGTCTCATCAAGAAACTGTGCATAATGTCATTTAGTGCATTAGCAGAGTCCCCCAAATCTTGTTCAAAAGTGTCTTTTTCTATCTTCATTTCACAATTGTGTGGATCATTTGAAACAGCCAGCATGTCTGAAGCAGTTTATAACTGTGGCTGAAGAAACTATTCAGCACAGCTCGTTAACTAGCAATTTTACCTCAAGACCATCTTGAGTATTTGATTCCTCATGGTTTATTCTTCTGAACAGAAAATAAATAAATAAATAAATAGTGCGTGCTATAAATATACTTCTTGAGTGTGGGTTGTTTCTTGATGAGTCAACCGATAATATTAATTCAGTTTGTTGGCTAACAATGATTGTTTTTTTTTTTTTTTTTTTTAAAGACATGCTTTTTTTTTTTTTTTTTTTAAGATTTTATTTATTTATTTATTTGAAAGAGAGAGAATGAGAGAGAGAGAGAGAGCACATGAGAGGGGGGAGGGTCAGAGGGAGAAGCAGACTCCCTGCTGAGCAGGGAGCCCGATGTGGGACTCGATCCCGGAACTCCTGGATCATGACCTGAGCCGAAGGCAGTTGTTTAACCAACTGAGCCACCCAGGCGCCCCAACAATGATTGTTTTGTGCATATCCGTGTATGGATTGCTAGGGTAGCAACAAAATTCTTTAAACAATAGCAGTTTGGATGCTTCATGTTCTATCTTCGTTGTTAATTCCTTCCTCTTCCCCTGAAGTTTCATAAAGTGAAGATGGTCAAGTAATTTTGGGTTCTAGTCCCTGTTGTATAGTTGGCTCGATATACCTGAGTAAACACCAAAACAATGCTGATTCTTAACAGAAGTGTTCTTCCAATTGGTTGCAATAAGGACTGCCTAATTCTCTCTTTCTATCCCCACCCCTCTCTCTGTGTCACACACACACACACACACACACACACACACACACACACACACAAATGTACACATTCCTCTTTTATCCCCATTTTTCCTCTCTCCACAAGCAATCAGATTAAATTTTATTTTTGATGTTTCTGGTAGTTGTCTTCATAGTTCTAAATAATGTGTTTATATGACCATAGTTTGATTAATCAACTTTGACAGTGTCTGATGACCTTCTTCTATGAAGAATAAGAGATTAACTCACCCTGACCCTCTTATCCTCTTTTTCAATTTTTTAACTTACTTTTTTATTATTAAATCATCCATTAGTTGATTTAACAATATTTCTTGATATACCAAAATTCAATATTCATGTTATTAACCTACTGTGTAAAAAGAAACTTCTAGCCTTACTTGTTTCTCTAATTTTCCTTTGTCTTTTAACCTGCCGAATTTGTTCTTCTATACCACTTTTATATTTTCAATGTTGATAAAACTGTATTTATTCATGAAAATATAAATTTTCTGTTCAATGTCTAAGAGATGAAAACTAATAATACTCAATATATTATTATATATATATTTTTTATTTTCTGCGTTAAACTTTTGTCTATGGGGAGACTTCCCATTCTTTGCTTTGTTTCCTCTATGGAGACTGGGGAGAACCAGGTCTATAAACTTTTGGTTTTCTGACTCTGGCAGCTCCTACAGTGGGAAGCTCATAACCTAGTACTTCAGCTAGACGCAACTCAAACTCCTTAGCACAAGGTAAATCTTACTATACTCAGAAACTTCTTTCTCCGAGACGGTTGTGTTAGCAGGTAGAGTAGGGTGAAGTCAGAGCCTGCTATAACCAGGAAGGAAGCTCATTCTTCTATTTACATCCTCCTTCAACCAGCAATGTGTCCAATAGACACATTTTACCAGTGAGGAACTGAGAAGTTGCCTAGACTTGGCCTTTTTAGCACGTATCTTGATACAAGTTCTTTATTCAACCTATAATTTCTAATAAGTCAAGCACACCAGTTTGCCCAGTCCCATTTCCATCCATTCACATATTCTCCACATTATGGAAAGATTACACGTATATGTAAATCATAATATCTGTTTCACTGTGTAATTAAATCTTTTGAGTTTTTACCATACTTCCGGGTTTTGTTTTTTTTTTTAATATTTTATTTTTTTACTTGACAGAGAGAGATAGCGAGAGCAGGAACACAAGCAGGGGGAGTGGGAGAAGGAGAAGCAGGCCTCCCACTGAGCAGCGAGCCCGATGCAGGGCTCGATCCCAGGACTCTGGGATCATGACCCTAGCTGAAGGCAGACGCTTAACGACTGAGCCACTGAGGTGCCCCCATACTTCCAGTTTTGATGCCTTCTCCTTTTATTCATTCCATTAAACATGATCCTTGAACAATATGGGTTTGAGCTATGTGGGTCCACTTATATTCAGATGTTTTTCAGTAAATAAAGTACAGTACTGTAAATTTGTTTTCTCTTCCTAGTGATTTTCTTAATAACATTTTCTTTTCTATAGCTTAATTTACTGTAAATATGCAGTATAGGATACATAGAACATATAAAATTTGTGTTAATTGGCTGTTTATGTTATCAGTAAGCCTTCCAGTGAACAGTAGGCTATTAGTAGTGAAGTTTTTGGGGACTCAAAAGTTATATGTGGATTTTGTCCTTAACCCCCACAATGCTTAAGGTAAATTATATATTCCTTTATATGTTTAAAAACATTCTACCTGTATTTCCTTCAATTTTTGATGGCCAGTGTATAACCTGATATTATGCGCTCATATTGTTACTGAGATTTTCACACTTAAGTATTTCACACATATTAACTCATTTAATTATCACAACAACTCTATGAGGTTGGTCCAATTATTGCTCATTTTACAAATGAAGAAACTGACACAGAGGTTAAATGACTTGGCAAACATCATGGAACTCATGGTGTAGCAGACAGTGGAAAAATAAAGTCAAGGCTCTCAATCACTCCAATATTCTGTCGCTCATATTCATATAGTTACCAAGTTTGTTATGGAGAATTGGCTTCATTATTTAAGACAGTCTTCTCCCACTTTTCTGTTTTCTTATCCACCTTAGACAGAAAAATAAATGGAATTTAATTGTTAGTTTTTGAACAATTGAAAACGCCTTTACTTTATATTTGATAACTTTCTAGTTTGCATATTCTAGGTAGAGTCAGTTTTCCTCTGAACAGTGAAATCATTGTTCCATTTTTCTCTAACATCTAATATGACTAATGAAATCTGAGATCATCTTATTTTCATATCTTTATAGGATAAGCTGATTTTCTTCCCTCTCAAAGATTTTGTAGCTTCTATTTTTCTCTGATATTCTAAAATTTCACAAGCCACATGTCCAAATGAAAATGTTTTCATTTGTCATGTTGAGCCCTTAACTCTGAAAACATGTTGACTTCATAATTTTTGGTATATTTCATTATTTTTTCCTTCATTGTTTCTGCTTAACTTTTGTCTTTTAAACTTTTAATCAGTTCTTTTGAGAATCTTATTTTATTTTTATTTTTCTAGAATTGTTTCTTGTTCTTGAATCTTTTGTTATGAATAACTCTAGATTTATTAATTATAATTAATATTTTAAAGGTTTTGCTTCCTTTGGCTTAAGTTCTCTTTCTTCAACTTGATTCTTTATACTATTAATTTTCCTCAGGTGTCCAGTAGTTCCTATGCAAATGATGAATTTAGGACTAGAATTATGATGAATAGCTAGTATATGCGGCATGGTGTTTCCACCGCAGGCCTTTCCTCAATTGGAAGATTTACTTGGGTGAACTGAGCATGTGGGAAGGTCTTCCTGACTTAGCAAGACTCATTTTCAGGTTTCGGGACACCTGGGTGGCTCAGTCGTTAAGCGTCTGCCTTTGGCTCAGGTCATGATCCCAGGGTCCTGGGATCAAGCCCCGCATCGGGCTCCCTGCTCGGGGGGAAGCCTGCTTCTCCCTCTCCCACTCTCTCTGCTTGTGTTCTCTCTCTAGCTGTCTCTCTCTCTGTCAAATAAATAAATAAAATCTTAAAAAAAAAAAAAAAAGACTCACTTTCAGGTTTAATGAGAAATAGATGAACATTCTGGGGTCCATACTAGTACAGAAATAAAAAAAAGAGCTTCACTTTTGGAATCTAATAGCCATACTAGGTGCCCTACTCCTTCTCAGACTTACTGCTTTTTTAGACTAGAGAGTAGAAATATCCTTGTAGACAGGGAAGGATGGAAAGCAACATAACAGTTTGCTGTATTGTAATATGGGAGGGGCAAATATGTAGGAGATTCTCAGTATTATGAATGCATCTTTTAATTAACCTGTTTCTCACAGCCTATTACTCTTCTCAGTATTCACTAAACTGAGACTTTCTGCCATTCTGCATGCTAATGAGTGTGTTCTGGTCTGTGTCTACTGCCATTCTTGCTCATACCTTAAAAGAATTAATGATATAATAACGGAAGATGAAGTGTTGTCCTGCCAGTCTCAGAACTGTAATAGATTTGTCATTTAAATGAGATTTAGGGAGCTAAAACATATGTGTTAAGTTTGCAATGGAAATGGAAGTTCTAAATAAGTTCTAATTGTCAATGCCTATTTGCCTGGGGCAATTTGAAATTCATGTGAAGGTGACAATTTTAGTGGTATTAGGCATCAAATTTACTTAAAGCACAAGCTTCTCTTGGTTTTACTTAATTCCTATCTCCTCTTCCCACTCTTTACATTTTTCTCCTTCCTCTTCATGGTAAAATTTTTATAAAAAGGTCTAATTTTGCAGCCTCCAATATCTCCTCTCTCAGTCTTACTTGAGAGGTCTTTAAGACTTTCTCCCCACACTCTAGGGAGACTATTGTTTCTAAGGACATAAAGACCTCCATAATACTAAATCCAGTGGTTATTCATACCACTTGTATTACTTGACTTACCATCAATATTTGACCCCGTTGATAACTCAGTCTTTCTCAAAACATCCTTTTTCTACTTCTCTTGAAATAACCTCCTAACTCAAAGGTGATTTTTTTCTAGTTATCTAGAATAAGAGCCTGAATCCTTTTTTTTTTTTTTTTTTTAAATTTCACTGCAGACATTTTTTTCAGCTTTACTTATTCTTTCCTCTCCTCCTTCAGCCCCACATCTAAGCAAATTTATAAGAAAACCTGGGTGCTCCCTCCTTTGGTAGCATCAGATAGCAGATTTAAACCACACAAGTTCCTCCATAATAACCTCAGAAATCCTCATTCTGACTACACACAGAAATCCTCATTCTGACTACACCCTGAACCATAATAAAAACTCCAGGCCAATCTCTCTTCTTTGCTCTCTCAAGCCATTTCGGATCAGTTTGGGAGGACATCCCTTCTGTCTCCATAAAGCCTCTTATGAGTAATAAACATTTTTTATCCTCTTGGTGCATGTGTGGCATCATCAGTTTCCACATGTGAGCTAAATTTCTCAACATTTTAACCTCTTAATAAGGCTCAATGAAAGGACCTCTTCTTTATTTTAATCCCAAATATATGATCTACATCAATTCCCAATTATATTATCTATTCCCAAATGTATTATCTACATCAGCCCCTCCCTTCAATTCCAAACATGTATATCAATTACTTACTGGATGTCTCTCCTTAGATGTATAATAGACATCTCACACCCAGTATTCAATACTGAGCTACTAATCTCCCCCAGACCTTTTCCTCCCATAGTTTTTCTGTTTAGTTACTTGGTCCAAAATCTTGGAATAATTCTTGACTTCTTTCCTTCACAAATATGTTTGCAAACCTTATCTGCTACACAAAACCTTACCACCTTACATTGCTATTACTGCAGAGACTATTATGCAAGCTAATATCATTTTCAAACTGGGATTAATGAAACAACCTGTGAACTGACATTTCTTCTCTAACCCTTATCCCACACTCTTCAGACTCTTCTAAACATAGCAGCCAAGGTGGTCTTATTAAAAATGTAAATTAGAGAATGTCACTTCTCTGCTTAGTCCCACCCAGACTTCCTAGTTTACTAAGAGTAAGAAATAAATTCCTTTAAACTGCATACAGAAATCAATATAATTTGGCACCCATGATTCTCTGACTTTATCTCCCATCACCTCCTCACAAATTTGCTCTACACTAGCCACAGTGGCTACCTCTCTGCTCCTACAATACAGCAGATATACTTCTGTCATACACTTTTGCATTTACTGTTCCCTGTGTCTGGAATGAAATTTTTCTATGTAATTTATTGCTCACTCCATCATGTGCTTTAGGTTGTTACTCAGCTCTCACTCTCTGCGAAGTCTTTTTCCTCAATAGCATTCTCTGTCCTCTTTACTTTTCTGTACTACACTTATGAAATCAACAACTAATATATTGTTTTATATTTTGTTTTGTAACTTATTTTTCACCACTCAAATATAAGTTTCATGACAACATGGGTTTTTCTCCTTTTGTTCATTGCTAGAACAGTATTTAACACATGCATAGTCCTGAATAGTTATTTGTTGAAAAATCAATTTAAAATAATTAATTTGATAATAATTAAATAATTAAATCCAATAATTTAATTAAAATTAATAAATTAAATTAAATAATTAAAATAATTAAAATGATTAGTTTGATATAGCATTGGTAAATTACTTCTAGTTGAGCTTCTTTTTTTTTTTTTTTAAAGATTTTATTTATTTATTTGAGACAGAGAGAATGAGAGAGAGAGAGAGCACATGAGAGGGGGGAGCGTCAGAGGGAGAAGCAGGCTCCCTGCCGAGCAGGGAGCCCGATGTGGGACTCCATCCAGGGACTCCAGGATCATGACCTGAGCCGAAGGCAGTCGCTTAACCAACTGAGCCACCCAGGCGCCCTCTAGTTGAGCTTCTTAATGTTCACTTTATAATTCAGTCAGTATAATGTATATCCCTTAACTTGATTTCTCCATTTCTATAATGGGTACAATAATAAATCATGTTACCGGGCTTGATGATAAGAAGTAATCTGCGTGACTTATCTAACTCATGGTGAGGTATATAGTTTATTATGTTTTAGTCAAGTTCTGGAATAGCTGAGCATGTAAAATATTTGGGGTGTGTGTGTGTCTTTTAATTTTGCCACCTTTTAAATACGTTTCTTTAACAGCAAAGATTAATAAGTGAACAATAGTTATTATTACATCACCCGTTGTGAATAACTCAATCTGACTCCCTGTCTCCTGGGTGCTGAGTAATGGATTAATTTGGGCTGGGTTATGATCGGGCTCCGAGACTGAGAAAGAAAACTTCACCATATATAGATTGTAGACGATATACAGAGGGTGGGATGAGTTAGTAGAACCAACACCTAAGTGTGCAATTAAAAGCCAATAAGCAAAATAGAGATGGCACAGAAAAGTGGCCAAAAGTAGAAATTAAACTGAATATAGACAGCAAGGATCATTAGAACCAGGTAAACAAAACACAGCAACCTTAGTGAGTCGGGGAGAGTTGATGAACCAGTATAATTGCCTGGAATAAACCTTGTTACCTGCGGTTGAGTTTTTATATGTGCTGTGGGGTAGGACAAATAGATATTCTGACCTCAAAGAGATTACAATCTAATGAGAAAAGACAGAGATCAAAATACATGAAATATCGGGCGCCTGGGTGGCTCAGATGGTTAAGCGTCTGCCTTCGGCTCAGGTCATGATCCCAGAGTCCTGGGATCGAGTCCCGCATCGGGCTCCCTGCTCCGCGGGAAGTCTGCTTCTCCCTCTGCCTCTGTCTCTCTCTCTCTCTGTCTTTCATGAATGGATAGATAAAATCTTTAAAAAAAAAATACATGAAATATCAACAATATACAACAATAAGCATTTTTTAAAAATTGAATTACACAAAATTTTGAGTCTTAATAGTTGCAATAGAAAGAGAAAGTACATAATGGATAAAATTTTCAAAATTTAAATGAATATAAGAAACAACTAGATTCCCTTAAAACATTATTAAGTATGTAATACATATGAGTGGTTTAGACCACTTTTGTTCAGTATTATGTCTGTTTTTAAATGAAATGTAAAGTCACAGAAAAGAGTTATCTTTAACTCTGTCTTTATACTATAAAGCTATTTATAAAAATAACTAATAACTAGTAAGGATTCTTTCTAACTGAGGATATTATTACAAGGAGATTGCTTAAGGCTGGATGGTCAATCCAGATTTTATGATATTAATATTTTTATATTGAAATTGTACCATATGCCAAAGAAATTGTTTTTTTTTTTTTTAAGATTTTATTTATTTATTTGACAGAGAGAGACACAGCGAGAGAGGGAACACAAGCAGGGGGAGTGGGAGACGGAGAAGCAGGCTTCCCGTCGAGCAGGGAGCCCGATGTGGGGCTCGATCCCAGGACCCTGGGATCATGACCTGAGCCAAAGGCAGACGCTTAATGACTGAGCCACCCAGGCACCCCAAGAAATTATTTGTTTTAATTTAAAAAATCAGGTTTGATACTAATGGATTATTATGTAAAAAAAAAAAAAAAAAAAACTCTTAGAGACAATTAATTTACATTTTAATATATCAGGCTGCTTCTATCCAAGGTGACCAAACCTTCTCTTTTGAGAAAACCAGGTTAAGTGTATTAATCGTTGGACTGTTAAGCACATCACTTAATATTGTTCACTAACATTTTTGATTCTTGGAAAAGACTTGCTAGTAAAGCCTCATTCCTGTACTGCTAAGATTAGGTTTATCCTGCATTAATGCTTTAGTTTGATCATTTAAATGTCTCTCAAGTTCAAGTTTTACATTTTAATTTATTCTTAGGCCTATGACAGTGCAACTACAACTTTTAAGACTCTACTCACTGTAATGATTTAGCCTTGATTTTAATAAGCCTAGGCAAATTGGCAGCTTTAAATAACACACAAAAGGCAGATTTTTCAAACTTTTTGTACATAACTACACGTGATTATCAATGTTATGAACAATGAGATGTGATTGTTCATGGAGGAAGAAAACTTCCTTTTATAAATTACAATGCATCTATTCTGTCCAAGTAAGAAACTTCACAATAGTTTTGAAAGTTTTTTTTTTAATAGCCCATGGGGTGGGAGGAGAGTATAAAATGAGTCAATCAAATTAAAAGATGACTAAATTTTTCTTCTTTTAATATTGTCTCAGGGTTTACCCATGAAAAGGAAAAGTACCCAAAAATTGTAAACTAGAGTATCAGAAGTTAAAGATGTATATAGTTATTCAAAACGATCTTCTTTCATAGACTTTCTTTGTATTTCTATAGTTTATTTTTACAAGCATGGCTGTCTCATTGATGTCAAGTGGCCACTTGAAGTGTCCCTAAAATATTTTTTTGAGGGCTATGGAATATGAGTCATGATAATCAATAAAACTCACTTTTTTAAGTAGTCATTGAGTTGTTTGGCCATAGATATATCATCTCTTTGTTATTTTGACAGCCTTCAGATATTTCCTATCTCCACTTGCTATGGCTTTTTCTCAAATCTCTGTAGATACAGTCTTAGGAACCTATTGAATTTCTTAGAAAACATTTCACTTAATTTTAATAGGAGCCTATATGAATGTGTTCCATAAATGGGCCATTTCTACTTAGTTACTCTTACCAAAAAAAAAAAAAAAAAAATCAAGGTGAAATATATCTGAATGCTCAGATTGAGTTATCCAGGGTAGCTAACATGAGGCAGGCAGCATGTCTGTAATGACTAGATATTAGGGATGTGATTTGAGCTCCTGTTTATTAAATTTATAATAATTAAATAAAAATCACATTAGTCCATGGATTGGCCAAAAGATGACAAATTAAATCTGAAGCATTATTTTAATCAAGCAGTTAGGGTTTCCAAAAAGGGAAAAAAAAGTTTGCCTAAGGATCACACATTCCAGAGGAAGTATAATATATTTGAGCAATAATAAATATAACCAGTTAATTTAGCACATTTATTATGCACAGATATTATATATCCCTATAGCTGCAGATTTTGCTTTTTATGGATATTATTATAATGAAAGAGTGATAATGCTTGACCTGAATTTAAGACTTTTGGAGAGAAACTTTGAATTAGTATAGGCAGTAGCCTTTTTGGTGTTTTTTTGTTTGTTTTTTAAAGAAGCAACATGACTGAGACTGTTAGCAAACAAACTCCTGAGAAGTACATCTGGCCAGGAACTATTTCCCCAGCTTTGGCCACCATCTTCCCTTGAAGTAACCCTCAGAAACCCTTTTTATATTGCTTTTTCTTCATTCCTTCCTTCCTCACTTCTTCCCTCCTTCTCACACCCCATTTTCTTTTTTAAAATTATATTTATTTATTTATTTAATTGAGAGAGAGAGAAAGTGAGAGAATTGAGTGGGTTGAAGGGCCAGGGAGAGGAGCAAAGGAAGGGAGAGGGACAAGCAGGCTCCCCACTGAGCACAGAGCCTGACATGGGTCATGACCTGAGCTGAAATCAAGAGTCGGAGGCTTAACTTACTGAGCCACCCAGGTGCCCCTCATACCCCATTTTATTTCTCTCTCTTTCCATATCTGTGTGTGTGTGTGTGTATGTGTGTGTGTTACTGAAATATTAGTAAGTTCCTGGTACTGTTTAAGATGTTATTATATAGTAATAGATAAGACTAAGTCACTGCCTTCATCATGGTGAAATATTGAGATTCTAACAAAGTATACAAATACATATATGATAAATTTATAGACATTAAGGTATGCTATGAATTAAAGTAGGGCAGGTTGATAATGAGTAATTCCAGAGATGAGTATCGGATGGAAGTAGTTATTTTCATGGATGTGTTTAGGGAAATTTTTTGTCAGAGGGGTGCCATTAGACCTGAATGACAAAAGTAAGTGACATAAACAAAGACATGGGTACAGTAGGAGTAGACAGCTTTCTTTCAAGAAAGAGCCCATTTCCAAAAAAGAAAAAGGAAAATAAAAAAAGAAAGAAAGAAAGAAAAAAAAGAGCCCATTTCATTTAGAAGTGCTCTAAATGAAAGATAAGCTAGAAGCATAAGGTGTTCATTCCAATGATGCAGATAGCTAAAAAATAGAAAATCTTCTCACATAGATAACCATATAAAAAGGTCAAAAAAGAAAGATGCTTGACCATCTCACATATGCCACAAGGGCATATGACAAACTTCTAAAACAATGTCTGATTTTTAACTCTTAACACAATAGCAGTAGTTGACTCTTTCCTTAATATAATTGAAAAATGAAAAAAAAAAGTATCAGTCCATAACATTCTAATGTTTCATTGGAAACATTACTGAAACACTGAAACAAATATTAGAAGCATTTCTGTTAAAGACTAGAAGGAATAAAACAAGCTCAATATTATTTTTTTTTAATACTGATTTAGAAGTACTGGCCATTGCAAGAGAAAAAAAAAGATGTTTTATAAAAAAAACTTTCATTGGATCAAGCAAAATTGTATTGGAGAAAGTGTGGGTATTGAATGGGTAACAAATGAGGTTGATGAGGGAGGCAGATGTCATATTAGGTAGAAAGGCATTGGCCACTGCTAGTGATGGGCAATATTTTAAGTGTATTGGAAAGGTAACGGAGAACCCTTGGGAGTCTCAGAGGACATCTCATAGACAATTCTGATCATTAGTTATCAAAAAGTTTTTCCTAATAGTTTTTCTCTTCTATTCTAATTTTTACACAAGAAACTTCTGAACACTATTTCCCCATCCCCTGTTGCTATTTTCATTCGTGGAAATGTTCTGTGGATAGCTTCCAACTCTCCTGTTTTTGCACTTGTCACAGCAATCCTCTGCCTGTGGTCCCAAAGCCTTAGGGTGTCCAAGCTGCCCCAAAACCAATGGTAGAATTAGCAAAGATGTAGTCTTTCTCTTCAATTCCATGGTGCATTTTTGTCCTCTGGTTCTACAGGTAGGACGCTTTATGCTGAATTTAACAAGCCTCAAAACAAGCATAGGATCCTACCTGTACCCCTTTCTCCCATGAGCCAGCAGAGTGTCTTTTGTTCTTCATTTCTGTGGACATTTTTATTTGCCCCTTGTGCGTAATTTCCTGCTTTTTAAACTAAACAAAGAAAACAAACACAACTAAAACCTTCCAGCATATTCACTAATACAAATGCATATCAGTGTCTGGTACTAGGCTCCACCAGGTCAATAACCACTTGGGCCCAACTGAGACAATCTCTTCGAGTCATTTATAAAAAAAATAAAAATTAAAAAAATTGTATCCATTAGACTAAATAATAATCTAATTTCTGCCCATTAAAGAGACTGAAAAAAATTCATCATATATCTAAGTTTGATCTTATCTGTATTACTATAAGAACATGTTTTTTATTAAAACTTTTCAGATTATAATAGGACTATATTTATTTTGGAAATTGTGAAACATGCAAAAGTATAAAAAAAGAGAATGTTAAAGACTCATAGTCTACCATTAACAGTGAACGACTGCTAACATTTTGTAAGTATCGATGTGTGTGTACATTTGATAATTACGTGTTTGTACCATTTGAGAAGTTGATTTTGCCCCTTACTTTATTTTGAGCATTTTTCCACATCTTAAATATCTTTTTATAATTTGATTTTATAGTGAGTATCTTGGTTTGGTGTCATATTTTAAGTCTATTTATATTCTGTTTTCTACAGGTGCAACAGTTTGGTGCTCTTTTATTCTCTATTGAGGTTTTGCTTAAACAGAATTATAACTTGATGTCATCAATGTCAATGCCATTATTTCAAATAAAATTTCTTTAATAGTTATTTTTGATATTTGGTTGAAGTTTTATCTTATTAAAATAATTACATCTATGTTTTATTGGATACGTTGAATATTACTGGTTCTTTAATTATAAAAAGTCCCATTCTAGGATTTTAGGATTTGAATAATCTCTCAGTTATTTGGAGTGTGTCATTGAGTACTTATTTTTTCTAAACAAAATGTAGATGGCATATTTTTTGAGATGTTTATCTAAGAACAACTTTTAAAATTTATTTTAAATTGTTTTTGCCTTCCTGCATAAAAATCAGATTGGCTATATTTAGAAATCTTGTTTTACAATCTTCATTATCTTTTGGAAATTTTACTTTCAAGAGTTTGAAGTCAGCCAGCTATTTTCCCTTTTCATAGGTATTAATTTTTTTTTTTCCTAGAAGCTTATTGAGAGTATTTTTTAAGTCCTTTAAACATGGAATACTTTCACAAAGGCATATCTGAATTCTGGTATCTTTTAACTAATGTTGACCAGTCCTCTATGAACTTTTCTTATACATAAATTCAGTTCTTTAATACAGAACTATTTTTAATTATTAATTAAAAATTATTGATCTACCATTTTAAAACCTGTCAGCTTTGTTCCCTCCTTCTGGGTTGGATCATCTTAATCATTATTCTACTTTTTTTCTCTTTGGCTTCTGAGATAATTCCTTAAGAATGTTATTTATTTTATTAATCTTATTTTCCTTAATGTCCAATCTGATGATCTCATCTCCTTTGTGGTTTTTATTTAAGCAGTCATAGAGTCATATTCTGTCTTTTCTATTTCCTGATCAGAAAGTCATTAGTCTTGCATAAATTTTATTGAATTGTTTCAAGAACTTGAATAAGACATTCTCTAAAGTTCTTTCTTATAATAGCATTGTTTACAATTGCCTTTCAGAATGGTTTCCTTTCTTTTAAAATACAGAGTTTTCATTATAGTTTATGAATTATTTTTTTCTTGTTACTTACTTTATTTTGATCTCCTGGTATTGATATTTGAAATCTGTTTATGTCTTTCAGATCCGGAAAAATGAAGAGGAAAATATTCAATTTTCTGTAATTGACTGATCGACTTCATATATTCTGCTTGAGGATAAAGGTAAGGTGGCTAAAGCTCAGTGTAATTTGACTAGGAAGTGTCTTCTCTCCTAGGTTTTTCCCCACTCTGGCATGGCTTTCTTAACTTTGGTAGGTGACTGTTTCCACTGTGTGTAAGCATGGTAGTCATTACAGATTTAGCAGTGTGTTTACTTTTTGCCTCTTAAGTTGTGTCTGAAAATTATTAACCAGGAACAGTTGCCAGTTTAGATGATCTAAAGACTGTAGCTTCTTGTATCTCTGACTTTCTTGCTAGAGTTGCTGATGAATCTATTTATTTATTTTGATTTGTTCCTTTTGATTTGATGTACAAGTGCCTTCTGTCCTCATGCCTCTAAGTGAAGGGATGTTAGTGGGGCTCTGCTAAGTTCACTGCACTTATTCCTCAAAGTTTCTATTCCTTCCCAGAAAGGGGCATCACTCTTATGTCCAAGATATTCTAAATCTGATGCTATTCATTTTATATCTAGCAGAAAGAAATTCCTTGAATATACAAAATTGTTCTGTCCATACTTTCTCAGTTTTAAGAATTCATATCACACACACTCAACATTGGAATAAGAATCAAAGAGAGTTTTTTTTTTGTTGTTGTTGTTTTTTTATTATTGCTACTTCATCTAGAAGGTGCCATTTTTATTTAAAAACAAAACAATGTCTCAAAACTCCACTTCATCTCCCTTGGTCTCTACATACTTTTGTCATGTTGGTAAACAAATATAAAGTTTATTTATTAAAACATAATTAGATTATGTTCTTCAAAGAAAAAATCTTAGGTGCTTATTATTTGTGTGGTTTTCTGGTTCATAATACGTGTTTCTCTGTGGGGGCATGGGGGTAATAGTGAGCCTTGCAGTAATGGGTAGCCAGGCCTTGTCCCTTTAGAGTATGAGCCCTTAATCAGAGACGTAAGACACACACAAAAACAGCTACCTAGGGCGCCTGGGTGGCTCAGTTAGTTAAGCGACTGCCTTCGGCTCAGGTCATGATCCTGGAGTCCCCGGGTCGGGTCCCGCATCGGGCTCCCTGCTCGGCGGGGAGTCTGCTTCTCCCTCTGACCCTCCCCCCCCTCACGTGCTCTCTCTCGCTCTCTCTCTCTCTCAAATAAATAAATAAAATCTTTAAAAAAAAAAAAAAAAAAACAGCTACCTAAGGCAGAAAATCTAAAATGTCCAAGTAGTAAAGACAGTAAGAACCAAAGGTGCTCAAAAGAGGGAGTTTATTAGATTGGCTTATTCAGAGAAGGCACTGGAATTTTAATTGGGACTTGAAGGAGGGGTTTGGTTTCAGTAAATGTGAGTAGCAGTTATCCTAGTAAGGGGAAAGGAATGGAATTCAGAATGTAAGAGGCGTGCTGGAGAAAGTTAATGTATTGCTTATTAGGATTGTTCATCATGATATCTACTAGAACTTTTGCATATCTGCACCTGAAAATTTAGTTAGTTATTATTTTTAAGTCAATTTGTATTTTTGAATAACTATATCTTGAATCATTCGTCTATAGTAAGTTTGTGATGAAATGCAATTTAAGCAGCTTGAATTGAAAGTTTTGAGGATATCAGCATACATCATTTTTTATTAAAAATGTTTCTCTTGTCCAACTGTTTTAGGAAAGAGTTTGATCAAACAGGAAAGAGTAACTTGATCTTAGTGAACTTTTGTTACCAAAGTTTCACCTAAATTTTTGCTATATATAAAATTGGATGGCAACATAATCTAAGAATCTGAATAACGTTAATTTAACAAAAGTATTTTTCTTGTTTGTACTGATAGTTTTTTTCCGCAGCATTGAACTAGTGTATTGAAAAAGAAAACATCTTATTACATCAAAGTCCAATGATGTGTAAATACATTGGGCAGTATTGGCTACTGACCCTACTTTCTTAATATTTAATTTTCTCCATTACCAACAAAGTTGATTTTTCCAGTTTAGAATAAAATCAAAGAAAAATATTTTATTCAAAAGGATTATATTAGGCACTGTTTTTGTCTGTTTCTGGATAATCAGGACATTGTGATATCTTGTAAAGATCCAGGGAAAAACTTAGAATCACTGAGTTTTATTGAGTGTCAGAATATTTTCAGTAGTGGATTGAAAGATATATAACCTTATTATGCATATTCAAGAATATTGTGTCATCATAACACAGTATTTACACTGGATGGAGTAATTCTGAGAAACCTTATTTTCTCTCTCCCACAAATTATCTTTTCATATATGTTTATGATCATTTTTAGTCTGAAACAAAATCATTTGCTCAAAAAGATCTGTGATTTGTCTTACAAGCTTAAAAATTATTAACTCCTAAGAAAGTGTAACATTAAAGATACTGAATTTAAAGTCAGATAAATGCATGTCCAAATATGGGCTTAAATAGTGACAAATTGTATAATCCTGAGTAAATAATTTTGATTTACTTGACTTGTTTGAGTAAATCTTTATGATAGAAAGTTTGAGTAAATCTTTATGATAGCAACAAATACATTTAGATGGACATAATATATAAATCAAGGAAAATTTTATAAAACTACTACTGATTGGAAGTTAATGTTTATTGAGAATTCATGTTAGGCAGTATGCAAATATTTTCATTGATTATGTCAAATTTATTTCAACCCTCTGAAGTACATTCTATATGTATTTTCACTTTACAGTGAAGACAAGAAGGTTAGGTATTTACTCAATTTGCTCTAAGGTCATATAACTAAGATAAGGCAGACTTTAGCTTAAAATCAAGGATATGTGTATATATAATATATGTATAATTTTGTGTATAGATTCTGCACCAGTATACACACACACACACACACACTGTGTGTGCGTGTAAACATATATATATGTATGATTCATTAATATAATATGTTCACATGACTTTCTGTTATGTTAATAGTGAATTTTAGTGTACTTAACCAAATGTTCATTTCCTCTTCCCCCTCTTCTTTATATAGTTCTAGCACTATTTTTAGTTTAATTAGTAATGGGTATTTACATCCTTTCAATTTCATTTTGTTCAGTGCAGAGTTAGTATATTATGATCACATTTCTTTTATTGAATATTGTATTATTTTCATTTTGTATTACATATTTTGAAATTCACATATCCTTAATGCCGATACCATATTTTTTTTAATGTGCCTATATAAGGTATTTTATTGAGCTTCCTGCTTTATTCCCCAGAGACTTCATTTCTAAGGCTGGCAGTCCTCCTGCTCTTACCTGGTTGGCTCCCCAAGTCTACTACAGAGCTGCCATGTTTCTATTACTGTGTTGAATCCACTGTTTGATTGTTATTAGGCTTTCTTCTTTCTTGGCATATGCTCATGTCAATCAGAGCGTTTTAAGAACTCCCATAATAGAATACATGGGAGAAAAATTTTATAACTCCCTATATTTCTTTTTTTTAAATTTTATTATGTTATGTTAATCACCATACATTACATCATTAGTTTTTGATGTAGTGTTCCATGGTTCATTGTTTGTGTATAACACCCAGTGCTCCATTCAGTACGTGCCCTCTTTAATACCCATCACCAGGCTAACCCATCCCCCCACCTCTCTCCCCTCTAGAACCCTCAGTTTGTTTCTCAGAGTCCATAGTCTCTCATGGTTCGTCTCCCTATATTTCTTAATGTATTTTTATGTCTTTATACTTAATTGGTTAGTTGACCTACCTAGAATTCTAGGTCAAAAATTATTTTCCCTTAAAATATTGAAGTTTTTATCTCCTTTATTCTAGCCTCCTGGGTTGAGAAGTGTAGTGCCATTCTGATTGTTAATCCTTTACATATTCGCTTTTTTCTGAAAACTTTTACTCTTGGTGTTAAAAATTTTATGATGATGTGCCTAGTTGGGAGTCTTTTTTTTTTTATTAAAAACTTTTTAAAGGGCCTGTGGATTTTACTATTGTGAAATGTTCCTGTATTAATTCCTTGATAATTTTCTCTCTTTTATTTTCCTTTTTTTTTTTTTTAATTTTTGAACCCCCACTAGAAGGAAATTGAACTTCCAGGATTGAGACTAATATTTCAATTTTTCTCTTTCTTTCTTTGTCTATGTTCATTTTCTTTTTGTTCTACTCTTAGGAGAACACCTTAAGTTTCTCTTTAAAACTTTTTAAATGTAGGAGTTACACTATATTTAAGAGCATTTTCTTTACTTATTGCTCATTTTTTCCAAAATACATTGTTATTATTTCAGCTGTAGAATGTCTTTCTCTCAGATAATTTTTTTAAAGGATTTTATTTATTTATTTGACAGAGAGACAATGAGAGAGGGAACACAAGCAGGGGGGAGTGGGAGAGCTGAGCAGGGAGCCAGACAGGGGCTCGATCCCAGGACCCTGGTATCCCAGGACCCTGGTATCCCAGGACCCTGGTATCATGACCTAAGCCAAAGGCAGACGCTTAACCGCTGAGCCACCCAAGCACCCCTATCTCTCTCCAATTATTGAGTTTTTTTTTTTCTTTAGTTATTCTGTTGGTACATTTTTCCTTTTCTCTCTATGTTTCTGGTGGTTTGTGGGGATTGGGGCTGTTGATTCTTTAGTAAATAGACATTCATTTCATGTACCTCCTTTCATAACTGTCCAGGATCTGTACCTGCCTCTCATTGTACCAGCCTCCTCTGACTTCTGAGTCTAAACAGGATTCTGTGAATCAAATTCTCTCTTTTTTTTTCTTAATCAATAGTTCACTCTGCATCCAAGTTAGTCTGTATCTCTCTAAACCAGGAAAGGGGGAAAAAAGAATTTATTTAGCTACTTACTCCAGAGCTAAGTGTTTTTCCCACAGAGCCCTGGAAAATTCTTTTTTTTTTTTAAAGATTTTATTTATTTATTTGAGAGAGAGAATGAGACAGAGAGAGAATGAGAGGGTCAGAGGGAGAAGCAGACTCCCCGCCGAGCAGGGAGCCCGATGCGGGACTCGATCCCGGGACTCCAGGATCATGACCTGAGCCGAAGGCAGTCGCTTAACCAACTGAGCCACCCAGGCGCCCGAGCCCTGGAAAATTCTAAATTTAAGGCAAATAAATATACAAATAGGAGTGGACATTGAGTTAATACTCATGGTAAGTAATTAAATGAGTATCTACAGAAAGAAAACAAAAAAACTGGGCTGACCTGACATGAACCTCTGTTATCGACGCACTTGCAGTGGTAGTGTTTATTCATTGAGTATTTCCAGAAACCTGTACTCTAAAGACTGAGAGTTCTGCTTGAATGACAGTGTCCATGCTGACCTCAGAAGGAAAGAACCAGGGCAGAGACTGAGGCAAAGCCAGGCTTAAAACAGAAAAGAGACCCTTAAGAGAAAACATATATCCAGAACAGAGTTACAGTTAAGTGCAAATCAGCCCCCACAGTAAACAATACAAAATTTAGACTTGAAAGAACCTATCCTTTCTGCTTGTTTACAATTTGTAAACCTCAAAATGAAGCCTGCCAGTTAAAAGTGCCACATTATTCTAAGAGCCTGAAGTCAACCAAACTATAGCCAGAAAGTATGAAGAGAGACCTATACTCACACACCATCTAGGAAAACCCAGCTGTATACACTAATTATGATAGATATCCATTCATAATTTAGGATGAGACTACCCAGAGATCTGCAGATAGTTTGGAGAAAACTGAGAACATGAAAAGAAAGGAGCAAGGTGAGAAAAGAACAGTAGCCATAGATAGACAACAATTAATTTAGGAAATAGAGAACAATTTAAATGAGTATCTAGTATTTATTGGTATCTTTAAAGATTTCAAAAGAGCATTGGTCCATATTTTTTTGTAAGTAAGACATCTAAGAGATAGGATAATAAAGAAAAAAGAGCTAGAATTTTGAAACATAATTTCTAAAACAAACATAAAAAACATAGAAATGTAAAAACACAAAGAATAGGGACAAAAACCAAAATATTAATATAATAAATAGATTTAATAAAAAGAAGCAAAACTGTAGTTCTGCATGTAAGGGGCTTAGAAGTCATCACTGCATCTTAACACAAGTAAAAAACTGCAAAGACTGAAAAACCAACAATCCTTCTAGGATCCATAAGAGAAGTGACACAGGGAAAATGCTGCCCCCCAAAGTAGAGATATAGCCAGTCAAGTGCACGGAGTCACAGCTTATAGGAGCAGAGATTTGGCAGCAGAAACCACTACAGGAACCAGTGCTGATATAGGAAAAACTGAACCATAATTGGTGAATTGAGGAAGGCTGAGTGTTGAACTCCACATGTAGCCAGTCATAGGAAAGAATCCACAGTTTTGTGAGATTTACCTTTAGGAACTCAACCAGCTTCTCACAGTAAATATCAGTAAAATTTCTTCATCACTAAAATTCCTTCTGGTGGGAAGAAGGAAAAAGGAACCATTTTGGAATATTCCAGAGTACTCTGTTCTTAACAAAAGCTACCTCAGGTGAAACTAGTTAACCGTTAAGGGCCTGACTGACCAGAGGAAAAGATATACCCAACTCCAGACCACTCTAGCCATCCTGTGTTACCTATGGGGGAAGGAAAACAAAACAAAACAAAACAAACTAAGGAACACATATAAAGTACATAGTCCACAGGTATCGGCTCACAAAAAGACTGAGACCTAAAAATAGGACTATAGAAAATTTCCCCTCCTCCAGCACCTCACCAGCATAGTACTAAAAGCCTATTTACCATGGTTCCTTTTACTTAGTATACCATATACGGCTATCAATAAATAAAGACTTTCTCAGACAAACAAAAACTTGCCTATAGATCTGCTCAGAAAGAAATGTTAAAAGATATTCTTTAGAAAGAAAGAAATAATATAGGTTAGAAATTTGGATTTATTTAAAGAAAGATCATTGAAGGAGTTAAGTCAAGATTAGAAAAATAATTCTTATTCTTATTTGATCTAACAGATAATAGTTTATTCAAAATATCAATACTATATTTGATTATGTATAAGACATATATGCTTGTATAGCTTACATGTAAGTGGGATGAATGACCGCAATGAAGGAGGGAGGCATTAGGATTATTTTGTTATTTGTTATTATAAGGTACTCACACTACCTGTGAAGCATTACAGTGTTATTTGAAAATGGACTTGGATTAGTTGTAAATGTATATTGCAAATTTCAGGGCAACCACTAAAAAAAAGTTAAAAAAAAAAAGATGTATATCTGATATACTATTAAAAGAGAGACAGTGAAATCATATAACATGCTCAAATAAAATTTTAAAAAGCAGCAAAAAAGGTAGGAAAACAAAAACAAAAATGAAGAACAAGGGCAACAAATAGAAAATAATAACAAATGTGGTAAGTATTAATCCAAGTATATCAATAATCACTTTAACTGTCAGTTAACTCAATTCAATAAAAATAGTGATTGTCAGAGTGGATTTAAAAAAATCTACTATATGCTATCCACTAAAGACACATATATAGATTAAAAGTAAATGGATGAAGAAAATATATCATGCAAACACCAAAGAAAGCGAAGAGTAGATATATATATTAATTTCATGTAGAGGAGACTTCAAAGGGAGGTAAGTTATAGGGATAAAGAAGGGCATTATGAGGAGATTAAGAGTTACAAACTTCCATTTATAAAATAAATAAGTCACAGAGATAAAAAGCCCAGCATGGGGATTGTAGTCAATAAGATTGGTAATAACGTTAGTGACAGATGGTGACTACACTTATTGTGGTGAGCACCGAGTAATGTAGAGAATTATTGAAAAAAAAAAAGAATTATTAAATCATTATGTTGTACACCTGACACTAATATAACACTATGCTAATTCAACTGCAATAAAAATAAATTAAAAAATAATGATAAAGAGGTCAACATTCCAAGAAGTCATAACAATTCCTAACGTATATTTATTTAATAACAGAGTGGCAAACTGCATGAGGCAAAAACTGATAGAACTGCAAGGAGAAATAGATGAATCTACTATCATAGGCAGAGACTTCAACACTTCTCTATCAGATATGGACAGATCGAGCAGGCAGAAAATCAGTAAGGACATAGTTGAGCTCAAAAACACCATCAATCAACCGGATATAATTGACATGTACAGACTACTTCACCTAACAAAAGGAGAACACCTTTTCAAGCTCAAGGTAGCGTTCACAAAGATAGACCACAATCTGGGCCATAAACCATACCTTAACAAATTTAAAAGAATAGATAATACAACATCTACTTTCAGACCATAATAAAATTAACTTAGAAATTAATAACAGAAAGATAAATGGAAGACCCCCAAATATATGGAAATTAATCAACACATTGCTAAATGACACATGGCTCAAAGAAGAAATCAGGAGAAATTAATACCTATTTTGAACTAAATAAAATGAAAATACAGTTTATCAAATGATACGGAATTCAGCAAAAGCAGTGTTTATAGGGAAATTTGTAGCATTGAACATATATATTAGAAAAGAAGAAAGATAATAAATAATCTAAGTTTCTACCTTAGGAAATTAGAAAAGTAGAGCAAATTAAATCTAAAGTAAACAAGAAAGAAAGAAAGCAGAAATCAGTGAAACTGAAAACAGGATATCAATAGAGAAAATCAATTAAACCAAATTTGTTTCTTTGAAAAGACTAATAAAATTGATAAGACTTTAGCCAAGGAAACTAAGGAAAAAAGAGTACACAAGTTACTAATATTAGAAATGAAAGAGAGGATATCACTACAGATCCCATGGGCATAAAAATGATAATAAAAAAATACTGTGAACAACAAAGGGCACAGGTCTACTACAGAAAATACTCTGTATGATACCATAATGATGGATGTAAGTCATTATAAATTTGTCCAAACCCATAGAATGTACAACACCAAAGTGAACCCTAACTAAGATAAACTATGGACTTCGGGTAATTATGATACATCAAATGTAGATCCATCAGTTGAACAAACATATCACACTAGTGGGGGTTGTTGATATTGCGGGAGGTTATGCATGTGTGGGGGAGGGAGTATGTGGGAAATCTCTGTACCTTCCTTGCAATTTTGCTGTGAACCTAAAACTGCTCTGAAAAATAAAGTCTTAAAAAAAATTACCCACAAAACAAAGTGAAAGTATAAGGAGATGGAAGAAATGAGAGGAATTGAGGAAAATTCCAAGATACTTAACCTCCACCAAATAGGATATCCAGAAGTTGAAAACAGATCATGGGGAGAAAGAATAAATAAAGTAATAGAAGAAAATTAATATGATTGAAAATCCAATAAAAAATCATGGTGTTGTAAAGGCCGACAGAGTGTTGAGCAGGATAAAAGGAAAAGTATTAAATATAAAGCTTTATACCTCCAAGTTTAAAGAAAAAATTCTAAAAGTTTGATATAAAAAATGTAAAAGACAGAAAGGAGGAAGTCTTAATTTATTGTAATTAATTCCTCTATTGAACATTAAACCAGTTCTTGCTCTTGATACCTTCCAGTTCTCATCAAAACTTCCCATATTTACTTCAGATTTCTGCTATACATGGTCTCTTATGGAACAACTATTCTTGTTTATCTTTCAGTATAACCCCATGTTATTTTCCTATTTGGGAAATTAATCAGTATGTCTGGTCACAGATTTCATCTATTCCTATAACCGGCATTGCTATTGATATACTTACTCCTTTTTTTTTTCATATGTTCATTCTCATTTTATTGTGCTTAGTCTACCATCTTGAATTACAAATCTGTTCTGCTATTACTAGTTATGAAAATGTAGCAAGTTAATTAATTTCTCTATATTTTAATTTTCTCATAGAAAAAGTCCTGGAGAGACTCAGAAGTAAGAGGAGTTTGGTAAAATCAGACTTGGGTACAGATCTTACACTGTTATGAAAACAGGTACATGAAAATTGTTCCAAGAAAATAACTAAATTAAAAGGAAAGAAAAAAACCACATTAATAATATGAGAAAGAAGACATTCCACACATGAAATAATAACGAGGTGTTTTAGGAAAATGATCATTTAAGAGGTCTAGAAAATTATCTTAATAACTGTACATTTAAAAGGTTTTAAAGATAGGGCGCCTGGGTGGCTCAGTTGGTTAAGCGACTGCCTTCGGCTCAGGTCATGATCCTGGAGACCCAGGATCGAGTCCCGCATCGGGCTCCCTGCTCAGCAGGGAGTCTGCTTCTCCCTCTGACCCTCCCCCCTCTCATGTGCTCTCTCTCTCTCAAATAAATAAATAAAATCTTAAAAAAAAAAAGGTTTTAAAGATAAATTTAAGAAGATTGCTGGCACATTATATGAACTTAAAAATTACTAGTGTACTTTCTTTATCGGTAGTCAGGGGTCTCCAGAGAAGCAGAATCAATAGGATATCTATATATTTTTATCTATAGCTCTATCTAAATCTCTGTAACAACCTATCATCTCTCTCAAATAATTTATCCTCTATTTTATCTATCATCTATCAAGAGAAATTTATTTTAAGGAAATGTCTCATAATTACAGGGGTTAGGGATATTAAAATTTGTAGGGCAGACTGGCAAATTGGAAACTCATTCAGGAGCTGATGCTGTGGTCTTGAGACAGAATTTCTTCCCTAAAAACCTTGGTTTTGCTCTTAAGGCCAACAGTTGATTGGATGAGGCTCACCCATGTCATTGAAGGTAATCTCCTATACTTACGAGATGCAGATGTGAACCACATCTATAAAATACCTTTACAGAAACACCTAGATTAGTGCTTGATTCAATAATGGAGTACTATATCCTATCCAGATTGACATATAAAACTCACCATTACCCTTCCTCTGACAAGTTTTTTTTTTTTTTTTTCTGTCTAATAATGTCAAAGACTGAAGGTCATACTTCCCAATTTAAGAAGCATAAGTTGGTTTTAAGAGGAGAATAAATTTGGTTATCCAGTACCCACCCTGTGAAATATTAGCCCAAGCAATGATGATTACTAAGAATAGGATTTAGGATTGGAGAAGGTCGTAGAAAATTAAACATTCATTTACTTTCCACCAGTAATTATTCTGATCAGGAGCATTCAGAGAGATGAAGTAGAGCTAAGGCACTAGAGCATTTTCAAGTCACTCCTTTGTATAGAATAGACTCCTCTCTCACTCTCTTAAACTGATCTTTAAAAAAGTAATAGTCAATATTTAAAAAATCGAAACCAAGTTCTCAGGAAACTTTAAGGTGACCTTTCTAAAGTGAAAGTGCCCTGAACTTTCCCACACAATATTGTACTGTTTCTAGAGAAATCACATGGGGATGCTTATTCCATTATCAGTTTATCCTCGTGTAAATATTTGGAGGCAAAGCTGCTGAACCTTATCAACCCAAAGAATTGTTGTTGTATATAAATAAAACTGGAAGAGGGCACAGGTTGCAGCTTTAGCATTTTATTTTGTTTTCACACTGGTAAAAAGTCTTCAATGTAAATAGATATTCTATTAACACTGAAATTAAGCCACAACATTTTTATACTATTTTTAAACAGTATATCAAACTTACTTTAATTAGATATTGCTAATAGGTATTTATCATTGTATTTTAGGAACAAGTTATTATTGAGTAGGTTTTTATTTTAAACCTTTAAGGATAATATAACTAAAGATTCTCATTTTAACTATAAATTAATCCTTATAACTTATTTTTATATGAATATCAAAAATACATATTTAATAAAAAGTTGGAAAACCAACTAAATTGATTCAGTAATTTTTATTTATAATAAATTTATATCAATATGAGAATGATTTTCAAATAAAATCATGAATGACATCAAGACTATTGATGTCTTAAAGTTTATTTCCACCAGTTCTTGACATTTTGTAAATACTACAAAAAATTATTCAATCAAAGAATGCAGTTTTCTATTTTCTTTGTTGAAATGAATGATGTCATTGTTGAACCTAAATGATTTAAGTCCCAAGATTAGCTAATTTTCTCAATGGTCAGCTAATACATAATCAACAAACTTGATGCTCTGCTTCAGCTTGAGGGATAGTTTTTTTTTTTGCAGGCTAGAAAAAAAAATAAAAATAAATTGCCCTTTCCAACTTCTGTTTTCCTCTTGAGCTCGGAATAGGCAATTTCATCATGTATGATCCTCTCATGTATTTATCCCCCCAAAATAGTATTTTTCCACTCAGTCACACTTGTATACTTGTAGGAACTGAGGTGAAAATATCTGGGGTTAATGGAGTGCACACCAAATGTGTACCCTTACACAGTTTTACCTTTGATTTTTATTGTTTTAATGCCTGCTATATTGAAAACTATTTTTTAATGCCTTCTGTACACAAGTACCAACCTACGAAATTTACATCCATTATCTTTTAAAATTTCAACAACAAACTTACTTGATAGCTATAATTTATCTTCATTTTAAAGGGGAGTTTAATGAAGGTCAGTGTGTTTAAGTAATACACCTATGTGTACATCTCTATTTGGTAGACTTAAGATGTATGCCCAGCTATGTCATCATACTGAATCCTTCCCAATTTCAGTGTTTATTTGCAGTATTGTATAGTAAGAATCAATACTCCTAATAATGTTCCAGTGATGGCTTCTCAATCATCTGGGACCTGGTACACCAGTTTATTGGTTGAGATAGACCTACTTTTGAAAGAGAGAGAGAGACCATTTATTTTCTCATAATTATTTTTGCTTTTTATGAAAATGGAGTTACTTACAGGAGAGTAGTGGGGCCTTGATCATGGCAGTAGGATATAAGTTTGCTCTCTTGCTTTGCAACTTTTATTATGTCATAGCTGGCTTAGTTTCAGCTCCTCACATTTCTCTATCGGTAATAATTTCTAAGTTAAAGGACAATTCTAAGTTGGTAGTTCAGCGCCTGACTCAACAATAATTTTACCATTGCTTAAGTAAGCTAATCTCTGTTCATGCTCTAATACTTTTACTCCTACCACCCCGTCCTCCAGTATCTGTGCCATTGAGTCTGCCTGTTTTTCTTGTTTCTAGCCCTCTTGAATTTCACTTACCACATTTTTGCCAAATATGGTTGACACATATATTAAATAATTATGCTAATTATTTCAATATATTATTTAAATTTAAATTATTTAAAAATAAACATATTTTAACTTTCATTTTTAAAATATATAAGTAAGTAACATCATTATAAGGTACTGTCTTTAAAAATAAATATGTTCTTTTTTATCTATTAGTTATAACATATTGGACTCTTCTTCCTTTTAATATTATTTTATAGCAGAGAAAATTAATTCTTTATTGTTTCAAATTTCTCCATGTGCTCCCCTATATTTCTCATAATCCCTTGAAATTAAGTTCATGTCTTATGACCAGTTCTAGTCAGTGGACTTAGAATATAAATAATGTGTTTCCTTTCCAGTCTGAGAACATTAAAAAATGGTGTGCTTTCTCTACCACTGTATTCCCAGGTCATAGCAATGTTAGAGGGAAGGTGGTCCAGATAGTATAGCTATAGGACGAAGGAAGTCCACCAACCCTTCCATCTTATGTGAATAAGCAAATGCTTAAAGGATTAAACTAATGGTATTTTGGGGCTAATTTGTTAGAATTGCATGGTCTAGCCTTTTCTGCATGATATAACAGTATACTCTCCAAATACTTGGCAGTGCCTTCCTCCTTCCAATAAGATCTTGACTATAAACTCTTTTGTTCATAGATAATTTTAATTATAATGATTTTCTTTACTACCTAATTTTTCTCATGATGTCTAAATAAACTTGACTCAGAACATAAATTCAAAACAACACTTTAAAAATAGAAATTAAGTATTTGGGTATATATTTATAGTACGTTCATGACATCATGAAAGATTAAACTACAAAAAACAAAAGCATAGCAAAGCAATGAGAGAAATAGAACCCCTCTTCCCACACACACAGATATATTTCATGCAGTTGTCCTACTCTTGCATCTTCATATACATTTCTAAACATATATCCATGACAGAAGAAATATTGTAGAGTTTATAAATCAGTACAATATAATAAAACAGTACAGTTTAATAAAAAAACAGATACTGCTTCTAGACTTATTTCATGAAAACTACGGGACTGTTATAGCACCTTTATCTTCATTTAAGTACTACTATCTATCAATTAATCACATAAGTGACCTTTTATTACTATATCTGGAATGTGCTTTGGGAACATACAATAGATTTAATTCCTTACATCAGTAAATACATGAGATTCTGAGCTAAAGTTAAGGGACAGTTGCACATATTCTAAATTCTCCTAGATCTGGCCTACCATTCCTCTGCTAAACATTCCAAGAATATAGAGCATTCCAGGAATATAGAGGCCATCTCATAATTGTATAATCAAGTGCACTTTTGCCAGCTGCCATCCAAGGTGACTTACTAGGTGCACAGAATCAGATTGCCTGGGTTTTAATCCTGCTTCATAGCTTACTAGTGAGGGCCTGGGCCTTAGGCTCTTCATCTGGGAAATGAGGATGTTAATAGCATCAACCTTTTATCATTATTACAAGATTTAAATATGTTAAAGTTTTTGTAAAGTGCTTAGAACAATGCCTGGAATATAACAAGCACTATATCATTTATTTTTTTGTACTAATAAAAATATGAGTGCTTACATTATTTATATGGCAATCATAGGTATATTGTACTTCTATCATTAAGTTAACATATAAAGGAGCCTCTGATAATCTCAGATGTTTATTTAACAAAAATATGCTTTTAGTCAGAAGCCAAAGGATTTAGTTTTCTCAAAACTTCTTTCCCAACATAAAATCAAAACACATACTATTCCTAAACGTTTTCACATGGAAGCCAGAGGTCCTTATGCTGGTAGGGATCATCTCATGTTCTTGCTGCACCCACTCACAGCCTAACTTCTTGGCATTATTCACCAAAGTTGGAGTCTTAGTGTGACCTGTTATTATCTGTCTTGCATCCATCACTTGTTTCTTGTCCCTACCACTAATTATACCCTGATGTTAGGCACCATAATTCTTGCATGAATTTTTGATTGGTTTTGGTTGTCTGATTCTCATTGGTCCTGCCAGAACTTACAATCAAAAACCAACTTTTTAATTTTGTTTTGTTTTGTTCTTTTTACCAGGATATCCATCTCTTCTTCTGAGCTTTCCTATTGTAGCTCTTTGTCACTATTCTAGGCTTCTGGTGACAGATGTTGACCTCAGAATTTTTACCTCCTTTTACATCTTTTTGAGAAAAAGAAAAAAAAAGAAACAAGCAGTGCTCTGAGCGTGTATTTTTTATTTAATTCATCAGTTCATATTTCCACATGTTGTTGCTGTATAGGAATCTTCCATTGCTTTCAATTTCTTCTCTGAAAGGAGGTGACCCAGAGAAGCCACTGATTTTCTTGCAGACGCTCTATGGTACTAGTGCCATTCTTTCTTTCTGATTCACAGTCTGTGTTTGAAAGAAAGCGGAGCTGACTTGGGACTTTCTTTCAAAGCTATAGTATGTATAGACTTTGAATATCCGAATAAAATGAATGACAAAAAGAAAGAACAAATGAATGTTTAAATTAACATTATTAATTTATATTTCTCTATAGAGTGATTTGATATATTCACAGAGATAACTGTATTATAGCATAATTTTAGAAGTAGGTGGGAATATATCACATAAAACCAAAGTATGAATATAAATGGAAGCCAATAAAATCTCTAATGCACTGAATACATATAAAGGTGAAGGTGAGCATGGATGCAATTTTATTTTTTACCTGTCAGTAATAAGACAAAAATGCCATTGTTTGCATGGGTCATGACATCCATAAAAACAAAACCAGTGAATAGGGGAAGCCAAACAAAGATAAGAAATACATTTTCTTGAGGGAACACATGTACATATACACAATATACATGTCAACACTCATACTTACATAGCTATATCCTTATATATCAGGTAGGGATTACTTACAAATCTCTATTAAAAATTTTTATAATTTGAGCTCCTTATAACTACCTTATAACCACAGGTGATTTCAAAGCAGGGAGAAACATGAAATCTGACAAGGCTGTGAAGTCCAAAAGATTAAATGTCAGGTTTGTATTGCTGAGGATTGTGGATGCACAGCAAATAATGGCTCTGAAATTGAAGCTTCTCCAAACCATTTAAGGATTGTGAGCCACAGTTGAAACACACTGAGCCCAAAGTCTCTGCTCCCATCTCCTTTCATCAACCGGAACCTTAGGTTTTCTTCCATACCTCTTGGCTGTACCTAGCCACAGGACTCACTTTAGAAGGCATTTTCTGAACCAGGAAGAATCATTGCCACTCTGGGAAACAAATTGAGAATATAGCAGGAAATTTACTTTATTTGGTCTATCACAATTTAATCTTCAGCTCTAATAGTTTATTTGCTAATCCTACTTGACTAAATTCTTGCAGAGGTCTTTAATCTGTAATGATATTTATATCAATGCCCGCAAGCAGTGCTATAGTTAATGGTCTGTTGTCATTTCCATTATAAACTCCCTATTGCATGAGGAACAGGAGAACCAAGAACCTGTGACTTTCCTAGCTGAGGGCACATTTCAGTGCTCTTCTAAATTACAGTATTAGCCAGAGCACTTTTGTCAGGCAGTATTTTCAGGCAATTTAAGAAATAGCTTTAAAGGGAAAAAAAGAAATCCAAATCCTACTCACTATCTTAACAACCAAAAAAATATCTGTAGGTAAAATTCTGCTTTTGTAGTTTTTAAGCATGTTAAACATTTATGTACAAATAATAAATGGTTTTACATCTTTATTGCATTACTGAGACATTGTCTTTAGCATCTGGCTTCAATTAAATACAAAATAAAGTAATAAACATGAGGAACCTTTTATGTTTTACTCAGATTTTTAAGCAATCTACTACTATATCTGGAGAGGCATGAATGAGAAGTATTACTAACATATTTTATGAAAGACATTTTTTAATATACCCATTGGAAGGGACTGATAATTATAATTGTAATGTGGTTGAAATGGATAAATATAACCGTAATATTCTTTTCTCTGAATAAATTATACAGCTGATTGTTTCATTACAGTTGTGCTTTGCTTAATGGAGCAGAATATGGAACCAATAGTTTTGGTCTCTTCTTGACTAACCTGCTGTGGTTTTTGTGGAATGATAGGCTCTTAAGAGAATAGCCTTCCCTTAATAGAACTGGGATATTCCACAATGAACAAACAAAAAGGAAAAAAAAAAATACAGATTCAGAAAATACGGTGTTAACATTTTTTTTTAATTTAAAATACATGGCAGAAAGAAATGTATTATATCAACTGCACCATTAATTCTAAAATGTAAAAAATAGAACATGTGGAATAAGTACAATATATATAATCGATAAAGGTGCATTTCTTTCATTACACAATTCTAGGATATGCTAGAGGACAGGTTGCTGGGGTCCCAGTTCATTGCGACAACTATCCTGTCCAGGCTTCCCTTTCTCTCTCTGCTTTGCCTACTCAATGTGTCTTTGAGGACTAGTGAGGGGAAATGGGCACAGAATGTCACTTATTCATGGCTGTCTCTGAAACAAAATGCAAACCTTCTGTGAACGAGTCAATTTTGAATAATTTGTTTTATGATATTTCATTTTACTCTTAAACAAAGGCACTTAAAAATCATACCCATTTTTTGTCATATATTTTTGAAATTTATTATATACCTTCCTGTATGTATGAAGAGAGCACATTTAAGACCATTTAAACTGTCATTGATGATTCAATCAGAATTTAAATTATTGTCTTGTGATCTAATACAGCAATGCCCCTAGGGCATACTGAGTTATGTAAGGCTGTTTGCCATTATGCTAAATGACCTTACACTGTGCTGTATTTGTGGTTCTTATGTGATGGTTTTGTGGATATTTTTCATATTTTTCTCTGATGCCTGGCAATATGCTGGCATATTTTACTAGCCTCATTGAAACTGTTAGTCTGTATTTCCATTTAATTTAATTTAATTCAATTTAATTTTGTTACCTTACATTTTTTAATCTTATTTTATTTTGCTTCTATTCTACTGGTGACCCAGAAAAGGCTGTTAGGAATTCATGTAAAACAAGATTCCATAGCTGTGAATGAGAACCTGAGTGTATTTAGAGCTTAGCGTTATTTCATATATTGTGTGACCTAAGTTATGATTCTTCAAAAGTTTTCTTATTCTCTACTCCATATACTTTGTATATCTACAAAACACATTTGGAAACTTATTGAATAACAATTAGGTGAGTTGTGATGATACAGAGGACTAATTTCAAAGAATATTTCTTTATTAAAATATTAATAGAACCTTATGAAGATACCTTTAGTAATTCCAATACATAAAATTTCAAATAAGTGTTTTGGGGTTTTGCATGCATTTTAGAAGATAGTAGGTACCTACCAAAGCTCCGTTAGGCTCTGCATTAAAAAATAATAATTATCATTTGGATGTGAAAAAAACCTAAGAAGATCTAATATCTAAGATAATACCAAATATAAAATATATGTCTCTTAAATTTTTTCATGGTGGGATTGCATTGGCAACTGTTGAATATTGAAATCATATGCATGCCCAATGATAAGAGTAATGCTAGTTTACATGTATTGAGGGCTTACTGTGTATCAAGCACTGTTCTAAATACTTGTCATTTAGTAATTCTTTTAAATCTCACAACAAACCCTCTAAGATGTGGATACTATGTTTTTTAAAGATAAGGAAACCAAAGCATGAGTAAATAGCAGAGCTTCCCATGATCCCACAGGTAATGAATAGGGAATCAGAATTCCAGCCCAGGTGGTCCAAAAACATAACTTCTTAACCACTCCTCCTTAGTGGGAGACATAATAAAACATCCATCCAGTAGAGCATTAACACCCATTCAATAGATAAAGTAAGTTATTATGACTATGTAGAAATAGAAAAACCTAGAAAAACAGTAAAAAATCCACACCCTTTGTGATTACATCTCTTTAAAAATATGGTTTGTAAAGTGATTACTAAAAAGCATAGAGAAAATGACAGATAGAAAAATTATTTTTTGTTTTTCTATATTTTATGTATGCATATACATATATATATGATTTTTTTCCTTTTCTTTTTTTACAGTTGTAAAAACACAACATGAGAACTACCCTCTTAAAAATTTTAAGTGTATAATATAATATTGTTAACTATAGGCACAACCTTGTACAGCAGATCTCTAGAACTTAATCATCTGGCATAAATGAAATGTTATACACCTTGAACAACAACTCCCCATTTCCCTTTGCCCCCAGATACCATTCTATTCTCTACTTCTATGTGTTTGACCATTTTAGATTCCTTTTATATAAATGGAATCATGCAGTATTTGACCTTCTCTGACCAACTTATATTTTTTAATGAGTATATATTGGTTTATAATAAAGTGTATGTTTAGCTATATTTAAAATATGTAGTACATCTAAGAAGAAACTTATAAAATAGTTAAATAAGCAAACAATTATAAGCACGGATGATATCAAGGATGTAGTATACATCAAGAAGTTCTATTCTGTCAGCCTTTCATCAGATTCAGAAGCCCAGCGGAAAATGAGTTGGAGAAAATACAGGAAATGTACTAAAGGACTCTCTGAAAAAGAGTTTCAAGGGCCTCCTTATCCCAAAAAAGGAAGGAAATGAAATCTAAGTTTGAAATGTAACATTAAGGAGAGTAGTGTTCTCAGTAGCTCTGGGAGGGGCTGCTTCACCTTGGCTTGAGCCCCAGTGGTGAGGAAGCCCCAGAGTAGAGATGAGTGAATGGGCTACCAGGGACAAAGAAGGCCCCAGATGATTAAAGAGATGATGTTCAGAAGCAACCAATATTTCTGGCTCCTAATGTTATTCTTGTAGTTGGCTTTATAACTATCCTAGTTTGTGATTCTGCAAAGAGCAAACTGGTCCCTCAGTTTGATAGATAATTCAGTCATAGCTCAGAATTCTTAGCTCTTTTTACTGAAACTGTAAGCTCCCTCTAGGTACCAAACATGAAAGCATAAAACCAGGTACCTTAAGAGAGAAAGGAAACTAACTACATGAAAGTTTATTATAGCAAAGAATATGATACTGATTTTTAAATACTTGTGTTCCCTAGTTTTAGTTGCCTGGATTCTGGTAGTTATGAGGTAGCCCCAGATATTCCTCTCCTCGACTTATCTGGCCTATCTTTCTTAGGTAGTTAGGAAAGGGGAGCCAAACATGGAGTCTCTAAAGAATAGGTGTCGAACATCTACATTTACTTTTATGACTCATTTTTCATATGTTATTTGCCATGTAAAGGGAGAACAATATGAGCTGCAGTCTCCTGTTTATTTATATGTGAGGAATAGAGAGAAGAAGCAGAGAAAGTCAGGTTAGAATGTGAGTATTCCCCTGATTAAGTTTTGGCCTAGCAGAAGACAAGGGAAATGACAGAAGCCAGAATTACCTGCTAGCCATCTGAAAAGGTGGTTCCAGTGGGAATAACCAACTTCTTTTCTGTTCTCCATGTTTTGGGTCAAAGTCAGTGGCCTTGGTTACTCATGTCCTCTTTTCCATCAGGGACAAAGTGCAAACACATTCAAATGTGTTCATGCCATAAGGGAGCCACCTGAAGGAAAATAGTGTCTTGTTTGGGAATTAGTTGTAGTTTCACATATCCACCACGTGGACTTTAGATATGTAGTTAGGCTTCCTAAGAGGAAAATCTGTAGTATAGAGAAGTAAGAGCAGCCTTGAGGTCTACTTTTCACTTTTTATAGATACTTGAATGGCAGGTGGGAAGAGAAGGATATTGGGTAGAAATAGGTCATGGTATCTGCTCTATAGTTCTCTCTGTTTTCTATTCCTGAGGATCTGGCTTACTGAGCAACCTCACAGGCAGGAATAACTAGTCAGAAACCTGACAAAACAGTCTTTATGAGAGAGAGGAGGAACGATCTCAGCACAGCATACCTAGGTGCTTCACCCGAACTAATGAGGAGAAACAAAACAAAACCTTAATTCAGTTGTCTTGCTTTGCCAAGTTTTCCTGCAGCCATCTTCTTAATGTTGCCTTAAGCAATTTATTTTGTTTAATTGTCTAGTTCTATTACAAAGTGGGATGACTTTGCTTAAAATTGCACTTGAATATTACCTTCAGAAGTGTTATTTACTATGTTCACAGAAGAGTTTGCTTTGTAGGTTTTATAATATTCATAGAGAATGATGTATGCTTGTTTGAATTTAATTTAGACTAGAAGAGTAGATAAAAGGGGAAGTTGACAAAACCAACAGGATAGCATTAAGAAAATGAGGCAGAATAATGCTGCCGAAGAAATGCAAATCTTTCAAAGTCCATTAGTACTGTTAATAGAGAAGTAGAAGAAAAAGCATCAACTGCCTCCCTGGGGTAAATAGAGTTCAACTCACCCATAAAGACTCTGAGGGCTGGGCCTTTGACTGGGTATTTTTAGACTTTACAGACTCAGAAAATGTCTTAGATCTTTATTAAATAAAATAAATGTATGGCTTGTGCTAGGTAAAAAACAAAATTAGAAATTTTCTTCTGTAACTGAATGATAAGTGACCCTGTGTGTAGCTACTTGACTGAAGGAGTAGGTAACAGAGAAATTGACAGTTACTGGATTTTCCTTGTTTTGAGATAATTCTGAAATCTGCTATGATGTTACAAAGAAAATTTACATCTAAGTATTATAAGACTCTTAATAGAAAAACTGTATAAATAATATTTTTAATAGCTCACCCTGTCAGTGATAAAATCTCTGGTTCTGTGTATAAGAAGACACTTTATGATGCCTAGATTTTTCATACTGGAGCATTTATTTAGAAAAATGAGATGTCAATGGAAATAAGCAATGAGTGATTCTCCTGAAGAACAAAATAAAAGTAATTTCTTGAGTCACTCTATGATTTAAGTAAATCCATACATTAAAATAGGTACTTAAAAAGACACCTGAACTCTTTTCCATTTAGTAAGATTCTATTCATTAAGTGTGGCTGTGAGAGACTGAACTGTCTTATCTGCCTGAGCATCAAGTTGACCAAATGTGTTAAATGCCCAAACTGTGTTAAAAACAATTTAGAAATGAAAAAGTTTAAAGAAAAATAGCCAAGTGGGCATCACCTTAACCTTAACTTCACTACATAATTGGGGACAGAGAGCATATACACATGAAAATAAACTGCAGCATTATTACATCTCCTTCTAACAAACTATTACATCTCTTTACTAACAAATTAAGAAACTAAGTACATATGTATTAGTGGGATAATTACGTGGACTCCTCAAGGTGCTTACTAACTTCCTAAGAGGAAGTGATTCTGCAAGTGACTTTGACATTAAAAACAAACTGATTCATCACTTCATTTTTCCCTTCCCACTATCCTCTTTTATTTTTTAACATATAATGTATTATTTGTTTCAGAGGTACAGGGGGGAAATCAGAGGGGGAGATGAACCATGAGAGACTATGGACTCTGAGAAACAAACTGAGGGTTCTAGAGGGGAGGGGGGTGTGGGGATGGGTTAGCCTGGTGAT
The DNA here is from genome assembly GCF_004348235.1 of Phoca vitulina. Classification (NCBI taxonomy): domain Eukaryota; kingdom Metazoa; phylum Chordata; class Mammalia; order Carnivora; family Phocidae; genus Phoca; species Phoca vitulina. The sequence goes on along the minus strand of NW_022589712.1, from coordinate 64,484,208 downwards.
GGGTATTAAAGAGGGCATGTACTGAATGGAGCACTGGGTGTTATACGCAAACAATGAATCATGGAACACTACATCAGAAACTAATGATGTAATGTATGGTGATTAACATAACATAATAAAATTAAATTAAAACAAAACAACAACAAAAAAACAAAACAAAACAAAAAACCAAACTGGTTCAGTAAGAAATTGCTCAACTGGATCTGGGTTTTTTGTTTCTTTTTCTTTTTTTTTTTTTTTTTTAGTAGCCCATTAGCACATTTTAGGTAAGATTATTCTATTACCTGATGAAGTATTTGCTGTCTGTTGCACTAAAGGTACCCATTACTCTGCTCTTGCATTCCAGGCTATGCTGGCAAGAGTATTTATGTAGCTGTTTTTATAATCTTGTGGTGAAAATAGATAATTGCACTTATACTGTCAGCACACACATGTAAAAAACAGAGAATCTCTGTTTCCTTCTACTGCCCATCAGCTGCACCTGTGATGGTGGCCTGCTCTAGAATGAGCCCTAAGTAAAATTGGCTCCAAAACTAGCATTTATATTTGGAAGCTCATTGACACAAGGTAAATTTTACTCTTATCAAATACTACTCTCCTATTCTTCTTTCACACTAAGTATAAATAGTTGATAACAAGCTGAGTTTATGTTTCTCAAACTGGACTTGCCAAACAGTATTATCAGGTTTTCAGCTAAGTTATATTCCCGTAGTGAAATAAGCTTGAGAAAAGCTACTATTTCCCCCGTTTGGAGAGTCATATTAGTGCATATTAGTATATGCAAGCATTGAACAGTCCTGCTATAAAGAAATTTGTTTATCATCATTTAGCCCAGTGTTTTCCAAATGTGATTCATCCTACAGCATGTTTTATTTTGCAAAACTCTTTTTATGTTTGGGAATGAATTTAATGGATATGATTAGGGAAAGGCTGGAATCAAGAATAACCCATTTGTGGGAAGAAAATGAACTTTTAAGTCTGGCCTGTTGTGGAGAAGAATGGAGTGAGGGTGAGAGAGGAAACACTGGCAGTCAAGGCTTTCTCTTTGTCACCAACAAACTACTCTGTCTAGGTGTGGAGAGACTGTCTTTGCCATCCCATTGTGGCCCAGAAAGCAACTAGGTAATCATTTTAGAGGGCCCTCTCAAGATACGGAAGGAAGTGTGTTTGATGAAGTCGATGGTACAAAGTTAATTTTTTTTTTCCAGCATCAAGAAAGGCATTAATGATTCTTTATACATAGCACCATTCTTGTTAAAAGCCAATTGCATTGCAGGCCATTGGAAAGGGAATGCATGTGGCCAAATGGAAAGGACCTTTGGATTTGAGATGTACAGAATTGTTTGAATAGTTACTTTGACACTCTCTAAAGCTGAATTTAATTCTTTTTCTCACTTCAAGCATGTGTAGAATTGATAAATAAAAGAAAAAATACTGGTATATAATATGTGGTCAATAAGTGTCATGTTACACGTTTTAGCTCTGAACTCTACTTTCTCAGGGATAAAAGTATCATGAAACTGGAGATGGAAGAGAATGCTATTAAGATGATGTAGAAAACTTAATTCTAGAATAAAAAATGATTTCAATACCTATTTTAAAAATAAAGTGACACAAACCTGTACCCCTGAAACAAATAATATATGTTAATAAAAAATTTAAAAAATAAAGTGAAAATTATGGGGTTATTTTTTAGAAACTTAATTTTTTAGAGCAGTTTTAGGTTTACAACAAAATTGAGAGAAGTATGAAATTTCCCTTATACCCCCTGCCCCAACACATGCATAGCCTCCCCCCATTATCAACATCTCCCACCAGAATGGTACACTTTTACCGAGGATTAATCTACATTGACACATCATATTCACCTCAAGTCCATAGTTGATATTATGGTTCACTCTTGGTGTTGTACATTTTATGGACTTGGATGAATGTTTGCTGACATATATCCATCATTATAATATCATATAGAATATTGTCACTGCTCTGAAAATTCTCTATGCTTTGCCTATTTATCTTCCCCCATCATCACCATGCAATCACTGATTTTTTTACTGTCTCCATAGTTTTGCCTTTTCCATAATGGCATTATAGTTGGAATCATACAGTGTATAGATTTTTCATATTGGCTTCTTTAACTTAGTAATATGCATTGAAGATCACTCTATATCTTTTCATGGCTTGAGAGATCATTTTTTTTAAAACACTGAATAATAAATATCCTATTGTCTGGGTATATCACATTTTATCCATTTATCTACTGAAGGACATCTGGGTTGCTTTCAAGGTTTGGCACTTACAAATAAAGCAGCTACAAATATCTGTGTGCAGGTTTTTGTGTAGGTAGAAGTTTTCAATTCCTTTGGATACATACCAATGAACATGATTACTGGATCATATGGTAAGAGTATGTTTGGTTTTATGAGAAACTACCAAACTGTCCTTTAAAGTAGCCATACCATTTTGCATTCCCACCAACATTATATGAGAGTTCCTGTTTCTCCACAACCTTACCAGCATCTGGTGATGTCAGTGTTGTAGATTTTGGCCATTCTAGTAGGTGTATAATGGTATCTCACTGCTGTTTTAATTTTCATTTCCCTAGTGACATATGATGTGGAACATCTTCTCATATGTTTGTCAACTCTATATCTTCTTTAGTGAGGTATCTGTTAAGGTCTGCACTCATTTTTTAAATGGGTTGGATATTATCTTAATGTTGAATGGGCTTGTTTCTCAAATCTGAAACATCAATGTAGCAACCATAACATTGACTATGGAACATTATAAAAGTCCTGCTCTTGCTAACAGAATATAATAGATATTATACTGGAAGTATTGCAGTGAGGTGGAATAGGATGATTTGTGTTTAAATATAATTATCATGTGATTGTTCATGTGAAAAGAAGTTTGTGATGCCTTGTCCATTGCCAAGGGTAGAGAATGCCAATAGTCGTTAAGAAGCTAACATTTATTTTATTTTTTTAAGATTTTATTTATTTATTTGACAGAGAGAGACACAGCGAGAGAGGGAACACAAGCAGGGGGAGTGGGAGAGGAAGAAGCAGCCTCCCCTCTGAGCAGGGAGCCCGATGTGGGGCTCGATCCCAGAACCCTGAGATCATGACCTGAACCGAAGGCAGACACTTAACCGACTGAGCCACACAGGCACCCCAAGAACCTAGCATTTAAATAAAATGTGTTCAGGGGAGCCTGGGTGGCTCAGTCAGTTAAGCATCCAGCTTGTGATTTTGGTGCAGGTCATGATCCCAGCATCCTGAGATCAAACCCTGTGTTGGGCTCCATGCTCAGGGTGGAGTCTGCTTGAGGTTCTCCCCCTCCCTTTCCCTCTGTCCCTCTCCCCACTCATGTGCAGGCTCTCTCTCAAATAAATAAATAAATAAAATCTTTTTAAAAAGTGTGCTCCAAAAAAAAAAAAAAATGTGCTCAGTGTACAGTGAAAGCTGCAGTCATGTGAGCAAAAAATGTGTGTGTGTGAAATGAAAGCAGGCATCCAACATTGTAGAGCAAGTTGAAGAAAATAGAGAAGAATTCATTCTGTGAACTTATTTACTGAAAACATTGGGCTTTATTTTTTCTTCAGTAGTAATTGAAAGTGTTCTGCAAATAACAGTAAGGCAATGAAACAGGCAAATGTTCTTATTCCTGAACAAGGTTGTTTTGTTTTTGACATAAAATGTTAAGCTAAAATTTTCCTTCTCTTTTAAGTATACATAGATGCATAAACTGAGGCATCCTCTTAGTTTTAGTCAAGATTCTAGTGAACAAGTAATAACCATATAATAACTGTTAAGAAAATCATTTTACAAAAATCATTTCAGCATTATAATTTTCAGGTTATATTAAAATATAATTGGAGACCCATTTAAACTTAAGAAAATTATATTTAGGACAGGGATTTCCAACATTTAGTTTCTATTTTACTCAGATGAGGCCTCCAGCTCAACTAATTAGGGGTTAACAAAGAAACATAAGGAGGATGTTTGGCATAGGGCAGTTAGGGAGACTATCTACCAGTAATTCATAGGGAAGGGATGATTTTCAGATTTTTATTTTAAGTGTGATGCCTTCTATCAACAGTTACTCACTACAGCTAATTTTTGTGAGATTCACAAAAGAATGATGCTGACTACAGAAAATCCATTGACCACAATAAGATCTATGTAAAATTAATGGGGTACATGGTTTAGGACAAGTCAAAGGATGTGCTGTTCTGCACAGCAGGTCGGTGAGGGAATTATAGAATATTAAAGACAGAAAAAACTTTACATGAATCCCCTCATTTTGCATATAACAAAAGAAGATGATAGATGAGAAAGTAGTGACAGTGTTAAGATTAGAACTTTCATCTAGTGTTCCCCAAATTCTTTTCTTGAAATAGGAACTCAGAACTCTTAATATTTAACCAAGCTGAATTTTCTACTTCTTTATAATTCCTCTTTATAAAATATTAAGTGCAGGTGTTTTACTGACTTGTAATTTACTTACACATTCACTTTACAGCACATCTTTCCTAGAAGTGCTTACCTGTCAATAGTTGAGATATATATTAAAAGATCTTTATTATAGTTAAGATATTAAGACATCTTTGTGCATTTTTATATTCATAAACAATCCTAGAACCTGCAGTTGCCAGTACTTTCCCTTAAAAATTTGGATTAGCCAGGATTATATACGTTGTAATATTTAAAAAACAAGTATGTTGTCTCCTTTTAGCATCAATTTTAGTATTTTATGGTCTCCATATTATGAAGACAATGAGAGCTCCTTGAAGACATTTGAGTTCTGTACTTATGTGTATCCCACAAAGTGCCTGCAACTGTCTACAAATACCATTTTCTACATTCTGACTACAAACAACTGAAATGTAAAATTGTGCAAGGCTGCCCATTACATTTTTATCCATATGGATTAAAATTCTCTCAGTCCTACTAATCTAAAACAAATAATAAGATGAATTAAGTATTAAATCTTGTAAATCTAGAAACATCAACTTAAATCTGTTCACTAAAGGAGATTTGCTCTTGTTTATTTGTAAAATACTATTTTTTCATGGGATGATTCTTTTTTTTCCAGTTTTATTGAGAAATAATTGACATATATCACAAGTTTAAGGCGTATAGTATGATTGTTTGATTTATATATTGTGAAATGATTACCACAATAGGTACAGTTAGCATCCATCTTCTCATATAGATACAATTGAAAGAAAGAAAAAGAAAGAAAGGAAGGAAGGAAGGAAGGAAGGACAGAAGGAAGGAAGGACGGAAGGAGAGAAGTACGGAAGGAAAGAAAGAAAAGAAAAGAAAAAAAGAGAAAAGAATAATGAAAAAAAGTCTTCTTGTGATAACTCAGGATTTACTGTAACAACTTTCCTATGTATCATACAGCAATGTTAGCTATAGTCATCATAACTTTTTGCCTGTCTTCCTCTAATTACCCCTACCCTACCTCTGGTAACTACAGGCATGATCTTGATATTTTTTTCTGTGAGTTTGGTTTAGATTTGAGATCATATAGTATTTGTCTTATTTGTCTTTCTCTTTCTGACTTATTTCACTTAGCACAATGCCTTTAAGGTCCATTCATATTGTTGCAAATGGTAGGATTTCCTCATTTTTTGTTTTTTTATGGCTGAAAAATACTCCACTGAATGTATATACCACAAATTCTTTATTCATGTACCAGTGGATACTTAGGTTGTTTCCATGTCTTGGCTATTGTAAATAATGTTGCTATGAACATGGGAATGTAAATATCTTTTTGAGTTAGTGTTTTCATTGCCTTTGGATATATTTTCAGAATTGGAATTCCTAGATCATATTGTAATTCTATTTTTAATTTTTTGAAGATTTTCCATATTGTGGCTGCATCAATTGTGACTGTACCAATTTACAATCCCACTGACAGTGCACAGTGGTTTCCTTTTCTTCATATCAATGCCAGTATCGGTTATCTCTTGTCTTTTCAATGATGGCCATTCTAATAGGAATGAGGTAATATCTCATTGTGGTTTCAATTTACATTTCCCTAATGACTAGTGATGTTGAGCATCTTTTCATGTACATGATGGCCTTTTGTATACATCTTCTTTGGAGAAATGTCTATTCAGGAACTTTGCCCACTTTTTAATTGTGTTGTCTTTTTTGCTATTGAGTTGTATCAGTTCTTTTTATGTGGTTTGGCTATTAACCCCTTATTAGATATATGGTTTGCAAATACTCTCCCATTCTGTAGGTTGTCTTTCACATCATTGATGGTATCTTTTGCTATGCAAAAACATTTTAGTTTGATGTATTCCCACATGTTTATTTATTTTGTTGCTTGTGCTTTTGGTGTCATATCCAAAAAATCATTACCAAGACACATGACAAGGAGCTTTGCTCCTGGCTTCATTTAGGAGTTCATGATTTCAGGTTTTATATTTAAGTCTTTAGTCAATTTCAAGTTAATTTTTTGTGAGTGGTGTAAGATATGGGTTCAATTTCATTCTTTTACATATGGATATCCAATTATTCCAGCATCATTTATTGAAGGATCTGTCTCCTATCCACTGAGTGTTCTTGGTTTCCTTCTCAAATATTAGTTGACTGTATAATGCATGGGTTTATTTCTGGGCTCTCAATTTTGTTCCATTGGTCTATTTTTCTGTTTTTATGTCAGTACCATGCTGGTTTAATGACTATGGCTTTATAGTATAGCTTGAAATTAGGAAATATGATACCTCCTGCTTTGTTCTCCTTTCTTGGGATTTCTTTGGTTATTTGGACTCTTTTGTGGTTCCATATAAATTTTAGGGGTTTTTTTTTCTACTTCTGTAAAAAATGCCATTAGAATATTGACTGCACTAACTCTATAGATGACTTTTGGTGGTATTGACACCTTAACAATATCAATTCTTCCAATTCATGAACAGAGGATACCTTTCCATTATTTGTATTTCCTTTGATTTCTTTTATCAATGTTTTACAATTTTTAGTATGCAGATCTTTTACCTCCTTAGTTAAATTTATTCCTATTTTATTGTTTGATGCTATTATATATGGGATCAATTTCTTTATTTTTCAGAAATTTTGTTAGTATATAAAAAGCTACTGATTTTTGTATATTAATTTTGTATCTTGCAACTTCACTGAATTCATTGATTAAATCTAACTTTTTTTAGTTAAGTCTTTAAAATTTTCTATATATAAAATCATGTCATATGCAAGTAGAGACAATTTTAATTCTTCCTTTCCAATTCTGATACTTTTTTTTTTCTTTATCTTGCCTGATTGTTTTAGCTATGACTTTCAGTAATATGTTGAAAAGAGTGGTAAGAATGGGGACCCTTGTCTAATTCCTGATATTAGAGGAAAAGCTTTTAATTTTTCATCATTGAGTATGATGTTAGCTGTGGGCTTGTCATAAATGGCCTTTATTATGTTGAGATATGTTCATTCAGTGCCTAATATGTTAAGAGTTTATACCATAAATGGATGTTGAATTTTTTTTGAATGCTTTTTCTGCATGAGATGACTATATGATTTTGTTTTCACTCTATTAATGTGATATATCACATTGATTGATTTGGCTATGTTGAAAGATCCTTGCATTCCAGGAGTAAATTCTCCTTGATCGTGGTGAATACTTCTTTTACTGTGCTGCTGAATTTGGTTTGCTAATATTTTATTGAGAATTTTTGCATCTAATTTCATTAGGGATATTGCCCTGTACTTTTCTAGTAATGTCCTTTTCTGCTTTTGATATCAAGATAATACTAGCCTTGTAAAATGAGTTTGGGATTGTTACTCTTCTTTGATTTTTAGAAGAGTTTGAGAAGGACTTTAATTCTTCTTTAAATATTGGTAAAGTTCATCAGTGAAACTGTCTGGGCTTTTCTTCATTGGGAGGTTTTTATTACTGATTCAATCTCCATACTAGTGATTAGTCTAGATTTTCTATTTCTTCCTGACTCAGTTTTGATAAGTTTGTATGTTTCTAAGATTTTTTTTTTGCATTTCTTCTAGGTTGTTTATTTTGTTGGGGAATAGTTTTCATTCTTTGAATCTCCTTTTTTATTTATAATGTCTCCTTTTTTATTTATAATTTTGTTGATTTGAGTCCTATCTCTTTTTTCCTTGGTTAGTCTAGCTAAGAGTTTACAATGTTTATCTTTTCAAAGAACCAACTCTTGGTTTGGTTAATCTTTTTTATTGTTTTTCTTTTTTTTTCTCTTCTCTATTTTATTTATTTCTGCTCTAGTCTTTATTATGTTTTCTTCTGCTTACTTTGGGCTTGGCTTGTTTTTTTTTTTCTTTTTCTTTTTTTATTTTTCTAGTTGCTTAAGGCATAGAGTTATGTTGTTTATTTGGGATCTCTGTTGCTTCTTAATGTAGATGTTTATTGCTATGAACCTTCTTCTTAGAACCGCTTTTGCTGCATCCCATACTGTGGTATGTTGTGTTCTATTTTTGTTTCACTCAAGAAACTTTTTCATTTTCCCTTTAATTTCTTCCTTGACCCACTGGTTGTTCATGAGACATTGTTTAGTTTCCATGTGTTCATGAATTTTCCAGTTTTCCTCTTTTTATTGATTTCTAGTTTATGTCATTGTGGTCAGAGAAGATAACTGGTATGATTCTAGTCTTCTTGAATTTTCTAAGACTTATTTTATGGCCTAACACATGGTCTCTCCTAGAAAATGTTCCATGTGTGCTTAAGGAGGATGTATATTCTCCTGTTGTTGGATAGAATGTTCTGTGTATGATTGTTAGGTCCATTCAGTCTATAGCATTGTTAAGATTCTCTTTTTTTTTTTTTTAATTGATTCTCTGTCTGGATGATCTATCCATTATTGAAAATGGGGTATTAAAGTCTCCATCTATTATTGTATAACTGTTTATTTCTCCTTTTAATTGTTACTTTTTGCTTTGTATATTTAGGCACTCCAATGTTGGGCACATAAGTACTTACAATTGCTATATCTTCTTGACGTATTAACTTCCTTATAATTATGTAATAACCTTCTTTGTCTCTCTTTTACCATTTTCGTTTCAAGTCTATTTTGTCTAAGTATAGCAACCTCTTCTTTTGTTGTTGTTGTTGTTGTTGTTCTTTTGGGTTATCGTTTGCTTGAAATGTCTTTTTCCGTTTCTTTATTCTCAGTGTATGTGTGTCTTTAAGGCCAAAGTGAGTCTCTGTAGGCAGCATATTGTTGGATCTTCTTTTTTATCTATTTAGTCATTCTAGATCCTTTGATTGGACAATTTAGTCTGTTTATGGCTAAAGTAGTTATTGATAAGTAAAGGCTTACTATTGCCATTTTGTTAATTGTATTCTACTTGTTTGTAGATCCATTGTTCCATGTTTCTTATCCTACTGTCTCACTTTGTGTGTGTGTGTGTGTGTGTGTGTGTGTGTTCATGTCTTTTGGTATCAGTATGCTTTGATGTATTTATTATGATTTTTTGTGTGTAATTACTACAAGTTTTCCCTTGTGATTATCATGAGCATTACATAAAGTATCTTAAGCTTGCAATACCCTATTTTAAACTGGTAACAATTTAACTTCAATAGAATGTATATATTTTACACTTTTACTTCTTCCCTTCCCATTTTAAGTTTTTGATGTTATAATTTACATGTTTGTTTTACATATATATAACCTTTTATATATATGTATGCATACACATACACACTCAAAGCATGTAATTGTATTTATGGTAATTTTGCTACATTTGAAAAAAAAAAAAAAACCTTTAAACTAAAGTTGTGACTTATGCACCATTATTGCAGAATCTAACTATTGACTATATATTTACCATTACCAGTGAGATTTATGATACTTTTTTATATTTTTATTGACATTAATTAGTATTATTTTATTTCCACTTGAATAATTCCCTATAACATTTCTTGTAAGGCAGGTCTTGTGGTAATTAACTCCTTTAGCTTTTGTTTCTTCAGAAAAGTCTTTATCCCTCATTTGTTTCTGAAAGGCAACTTCGTTGGGTATAGAATTCTTGCTTAGAATTTATTTTTTTTCAGTATTTTGAATGCCATTCCATTCTCCCCTGGCCTAAAAAGTTTCTATTGAGAAATTTGCTCAGTGTCTTATGGGGGTTCCCTTGTTTGTAACTTTTTTGATTGCTACTTTTAAAATTATTTCTTTCTCTTTAACTTTTGACAGTTTAATTATAATTTGTTTTGATGTAGCTCTATTCAGATTCAACCTATTTGAATTCTTTGGACCACATGAATCTGGATGTACATTTTTCTCCACAGATGTTGGGAGTTTTCAGCCATTATTGTTTAAATATACTTTTTCTTCTTCTGGAATTCCCATAATGCAAATATTATTTCTTTTCATTGTGTCATATAATTCACATAGGCTTTCTTCATTCTTTTTCTTTCTTTTTTTCCTTTTGTTCCTCTGGGTAATTTCCAATGTCCTGTCCTCCAGGTTCGTGAGTCTTTTCTTCTGCATGGTTGAGTTTACTTTTGAAACTCTTTATTTAATCTTTCAGTTCAGTTACTATATTTTTCAACTCTGGGATTTCTGGGATTTTTTGGGGGGGTTGTTGATAGTTGCTATTTCCTTGTCGGACATCTTGTTTCATTCATGTGTTATTTTCCTATTTTTGTTTAGTTGTTTGTCTGTATTTTCTTGCCATTCACTAAACTTCCTTAAGAGGATTAGTCTGAATTATTTGTCTGAACTTTCATAGATCTCCATTTCTTTAGGGTCAGTAATTGGAGTTTTATTGGTCTCCATATGGGGGTGTCATATTTACCTGATTTTTCATGATCTTTGATTCCTTAGAAGGGTATCCGTGCATTTGAATAATGGGGATCCTCTTCCAGACTTTACATGTTTGCTTTGGCAGAGATAGTTCTTTACCAGTCAGCTCAGTTTGGGTTTATGGCTCTGTCTTCTGGTAATGTTGTTAGACAGGTGGGACCTGCTATTATGGTCTTTTTTTTGGATGAGGCAACTATTTGAGCTGTGAGGACAGTGGTGGGTGCCACTGCCTAGGAACAGTTGGACAGAACTGCCCTACTCAAATGAGGCTGTAGGATGGGTTTCACAGACGCCTGAATTCTCTAGTTAGGCTTATTAATGGTTGGGACTGGGTACAGTATTCGGTAGTAGATGGGCCTATAAATTAGCTTTCCTGCTCTTAAAAGGCAACAGGCCAGGGCCCAGGACCTATGTAGCTTGTTTTTTGGGGCCCAAATTAAGCCTATGTGTGCACTGAATTTCCTAGTTAGGTGAAGCCACCAGTTTTGCTCTACAGATGGGGGAAGTTGGGGACTGTGTTCTCCATTCAAATGTCACTGTACATAGGGCTATTGAATGTGCTGTGCAGCTTCCCAAACCTTCTAGTTGGGTTCCCTGGCTGCACAGCCTGAAAACTATATCCAGTGATGAGTGGGCTATGAATTAGTGCCCCTGTCCAGGTGCAATGCGAAAAGCAGCTCTAAAACCAGTAAAACTCTTTGTTGTCTTAACTCAGGCCAACCTACACTCTAGGTTCCTTGGCTGAACAGGACCACTGTCTTTGCTATGCAAACAGTCAGCTCTGTCTGCCCTTAGCTCAAGCGCTATTGGGCCACACAATTTTCAGGTGTTTTTGCGAGTTCTTCTGGTCAAATGGGACCAGAAGACATTTTCGACAGTACATGTGGCTATGTCTCTTCCCCCTTGCCTGGATGAGAAGGGAGGGGCTGCTCTACTTTTGATTTCCCAAATAAGCTCTCTGGTTGAGAAATGCTGGGAGCTGCCCTCATTCTTCCTTATATATTAACTCCCCTGCTTATTCATAGCAAAGGAAGCCTTCAAACCTGTCATTAGCTTTGCTCTGGGGGCAATCAGCTCTGCCTGCCTCTGAGCTTGAACACTGTTGGCCTGCATATCTTCCAGGAGTTATCACCAGCCCTTCTGATCAGATGAGTCTAGAAGACACTCTTCACAGCAGGTGTGATTCAGCTTCTTGCCTGGGTGAGAAAGTCAACAAAACTCCTTGTTTGAGTATCTGAATCAGGCAGATCCACACCCTGCCAAGTACCTGGTTAGAGTGCACTCCCAATTTGGTTTTGCAGATAAGCAAAGACACTGGTTGGGATTACAGTTTGGGCACTGAAGGTATGAATTCTGTGTTAAGATTCAAATGTTAGTTGTTGCAAGTTCCTTCCCACTGTCCATCACATTTATATTCCCAGTGGCTTGGGCACCTCAAATTATCTTGCAATCCCCGTGGTAGGAGTTTAGAATAGTGTCTCCCACAAAGCGATCTGGGTTTTCTTTTCCAATTGGAGGAGACAGAGACTTAGGGAAGATCTCTCTGCAGGATGCTGTGCTGTCCTGGGGGAGGGCCAACCCAGTCAATGTGTAGTAGCTTCTCTTGCCCATATAATGTAGTCTGTCTTGGTCTCTGAGGTGCAGGGGATGCTTCAGTCTCACCCTTATATTCTGACATTGTCTCAGTGGTGCTTTGTTCTTTTTTTTTTTTTTTTTTTTTTAAAGATTTTATTTATTTTTTGACAGAGAGAGACACAGCAAGAGAGGGAACACAAGCAGGGGTAGTGGGAGAGCGAGAAGCAGGCTTCCCACTGAGCAGGGAGCCCGATGCGGGGCTCGATCCCAGGACCCTGAGATCATGACCCAAGCTGAAAGCAGACGCCTAATGACTGAGCCTCCCAGGCGCTCCCCCCCTTTTTTTAGTGGTGCTCTGTTCTTGAACAGATGTTTAGATGTTAGTTCTTGTGAGGGGGAGTTGAAGTCAGGAATGACCTGTGTCTCTGTCTTGGTAACATCACTTTCTTCCCTTATTCTAACATTCTTAAGCATTCATGTTTTATCTATTACCCATTAAGGTATAGAGTTTGTAACAATGATTTTTATAAAATACATACACATATACACACACATGCATTTTAAACTTAGAACCAGAAACAAACAAGAATACAAATAAAATGCATGAGTGTTGTTGTTGTTTTCTTTTACTATCTCCAAGGATAAGAAAAGATAGAAATAGCAACAAAAAATCAAAAAGCTATAACATGCTTCTATATACCCATGATAAAGAAATTTCCCAACTATCTTATCGTCATCTATAAGAAAATGCACCTCATGGGAACCCAGGTGCAAATGGTTTGACTGAGATTTCTTAGAAATCTAAGATGACTTGCATACCTTTTTCAAACCATTCTACAGTGTTTTTCTTTTTTCTTTTTTTCTTTTTCACAGCTATTTCTGAGATCGTGCAGCTGCAGCTGTAAGCATAACAATAGTTCAGCTTACTGGCATCTATTTCCTGATTTAGAATCAACAGGGAAATAATTGTCAAGACTTGAAATGGAATGCTGTAATACAATAGTTGTACACTTAAAAATTAATATGAGCCTATTTAATTCTAACACCTAGACATGGTTTTCAGAAAAGCGAGACTTCAACAATTTCTCTTTGGGAATAGCTAAATTTGAACTTAAAGATTTTCTGCCTGATCTTAATTTATGTGGAATATTTTTATTCTTTTATCTTTCATTACTATGACTTAAATATAAGAAAATAGTTAAAAAGAATTATCTGTGACATACATATACTTATGTGTACTTAACTATACTTATAACTTAACTACTTTAATTATACTTAAGTGCAATAACTGGTCAATACAAACACATGTTATGACTTTGAAAAGAAAAAAATACATTTTTCCCTAACAAATGATAATTATTTATATTGAGAGTAATATAGTTAATTCCCTTATTAGATATTCTAATAACTATGTGGTTGAAAACAACCAACATATTTTACTTTGAATAATTTAGTAAGAGTGAGTCCTCTGAGATTGTAAAAAGTGATGCATGGTCAGGGCTACAAAATGCCAAAGTGTTGGAAAGAAAATAATGCAATAAAAGTGGATTCTTTCAGATTGTTGAAAAAGTAGATCTATTTGATATAAATATTTGCTCAAATTAATAATTGTCAACTAAAAATGTTTTCTTTTTAAAGTTTTTTTAAATTTTAAGTCATTTATGCAAATATTCCACATGTTTGAATTATGTTTATAAGTAAACAGTTAACATATATTAAATGCTTACTACTGCTAGTGTAGTAAGCATCTTTTTTCATACTTTAAATATCCCATTTCATTGGTTTGGGGCTCATGGTGTTGGATGCTTTACCCTAGCTTTTTATTTCTGTGTAAATAATGAAAACATTATTTTTATTTTATTTGCCCTTGTATCAAGCACAGGATATGTGCTCTTATTTCTTGATGTTTGGGCATCCTTAACAAACTGACCATCCAAGTATGTAGTTAAAAGTTTAAACAATACAAAAGACATTTCACACTGATCTTCAGAACTACTTTTCCAATGTTTTGAAGTAGTAATCCTATTAATGTAAAAGTCCCTTTGACATAATATATGCAATCTGGTTCTCTTCAACTATATCTAAATAGTAACATAAAGAAGTCCTTGTATACATATGTGAACAACTTCTTCAAATAAATTAGTATAAAGTGATTTTATCTCATATACTCAATATACAATTGGAATTAATTATACCACATTATTCTCTATGCTTTGATGAATAAAGCTAGTTTCAGAGATCTGCCCAAGAATTCTGGAACTGAATGAGATAGCTGCTGGACTTGTATAATTATTGACAAATGAATAGGGTTCATTTATTTAATGATTCATTAAGCAAATATTAATTATTCACTATTAAAAATTATACTAGTCATTAGAACAGTTGCTAAAGTCACAGTACTAGCCTTCATGATGCTCAGTCAGCTATGTAGCAGTGAGGATGGATCACAGACTTTATAATAGACTGTGATCATTGTCATGTTAGAAGTACACCTAGTATGACTGAGGACCAGGGAAGGAGTTTTAGGGGAGGTGATGGTAAAGCTGATCTCTAGTAGAATTAATTAGACGCTCATCAGTAAAGAATGAGATAGGCATTTGTGGCAGTGGGAAGCAAAACACAGCATGAGAAAACAATGATGTGTACAATATAGAGGAGTGTCAGGGAGGCTGAGGAGGTAGGCACAATCATTGTATGCCATGCTAAACATGGGTTTTATCATAAGACTACAAGGAATCCTTAAGGGAGCTATCTAATGTTACTGATGTAAAAAGATGTATTTTAGAAATATCATTGAGTATGCAGAAGGAATTGAAAGAAAATAAAACAGGAATAAGAACAAATGAGGTCGGGAAGTAAGACTACTTAGTGGGAGAAGTAAAAAGGCTACACTTGAGTGATATTAGTATGAGAAAATGGCTAGAGTTACTGAACAACTGGATTGAGGGGTGCAGAGAGGAAGGAATCCAGGTAGATTTCTGGATTTTTAGTTTTGGTGGCTAGAAAGAGAAGTAAAGATGGAGAGCGTGTTTGAGGGGTACAGGCAATGATTTAAAATGTGAACGAATGCATCATGTAATGGCGAGGTACCTTCTGAGGGGAGGCCCAAGGAGTGATGTACAGTAGATAACTGGAGAAAGAAATGACTTCAAAAAGGAACTTTTTTCTTTTTTTCTTTCTTTTTTAAAATTTCATAGCTAGATAGAAATGATAAGGTATTTGTTTTGATTAATTTGATCAATATAGAAAAGATAATCATTAAGAATCCAGTATGTATTTTCAATCCTGAGTTATATCACCAAGGTTGGTACTATGTAAAATTTTTAGGAAATGAAATTGACTACTAATCAGGTATGATGAATAATTTTATATACCATTAAGGTAATAAAGTATTATTAACCCCATGCTTGATGTTGGAATAGCACCGTACTCCTGAAGAAATTTAAATAGTACATTGAGAATAGTTCAGTCTAAAAAAATGAGTCAGTGACATAATTGTCAGTTTCAATATCAATTAGATTCAGTAACTCTTGAGTCTATCTAGATGACAAAGTTGCTTTATTAAATCTTCAAATGTTACTTGGACCATGAGAGACTTGGACCATGAGAGGTCTTTGCCATAGCATGTAGGCTCCAATTTGAAAATGATAGGCTTATCTGGTACAGATCTGACTCGGTGTTTAGAGTAATGTTAGAGTAACTGCCTTGTGGCCCCTGCCTATGGAATCTGTGTATGCATATACTTTAGTGACGTCTATTTGCTAGAATATTAATCTCAGTTCAAATCTATTACCCCTTTTTCAGCAGGTCAGTTATGATCTTCATATGGGATTATTACAGTAATTCTTTATTTGACTAATAATATAAATTGTATCACTTTCTTCACAAAAATATGTAAATTGTTTTAAAACAAAAATATGTAATTTTTTTTAAATGCAGACTCAAAAATAAACCATTCAATTGTAATCCTACAGAAGAAGTTATTGAACTATTCTTCTGAAAATATTTTAACAAAGTTGACTTGAAATTCTTTATAAATATCTTTGCTTTCTGCTGTAGCACTGACCTATTAAGGCAAAAAAAGAGTTAATGAAATGGAGTAAAAATTATTGAGAATGTGATCTTAAAGAGCAGGTTACCCTTTGAAAATCAACTTTGCACATTCTCTAACAAACTACAGAGTTTATGCAAAGTAAGAACACTGCAAATTCAGCATTAATCAAATTACTCTGTAATTAATGTTATCAGCCTTACCCAGAGTGTAACCTGCTAACCTTACTTTTGGGATTTGTATTTTCATTCTGCAGCCATTCAGATTACAGCTTTTTGATTTATACTTTATTTTATTATATAACATAATGCCTGATATTTAAATTATCAGTAATTTTGAGAGGTTTAAAAGGTCATTCCCTCATGTTTGATGATGGTACATTTGGTAAAGCTTTCTTTGAGACTGGTATTTTCAGTATGTATATGAATATTGTTGTTAATGGGAGACTGAATATTTGGTTCTCCAGATACAATTTTATGCAAGTGTATGTGGGCAATTTAAGAGAAACCATGATGTGTGTATACTTTTTTGTATGAAAGGATGCTCTTCCTCAATTATAATTTTGGCCTCATTTAAGATACTTTAGAAATCAAAATTAGTCTTTGATATAAATGAATTATTTATATTCTAGATGGTCTGTGTGATTTGATTATAATAATTGACTACATTTTGAAACACAACTTTTGAGTGATTGAAAATGTTTAAGTGCATTGTATAAACATGTTGTAATTAATTAGTTAAAATTTATTCTAATGGAAAACTTAAAATGTTCATAAAAATTAAAGTACAAATATATGTTCTAGTCTTATATTGATAAATACAGTTGTGTTTGTTCCCAGGAAGATAATAATTCTTGTTGATAAATGTCATTATTTTGGATGCTTTTTTTCTTTTGTTCTAAAAATGGTGGAGAGAGGGGCAAACAAAGAAACTAGTTCTGAACTTACAAAGTAGAAATGGAGGTAGAAAATATCTTAAGAAGTAAAGCCAGTTTATTAGAGACTGCCGTGGGAAACTAGATATAAAAATGAAGAAATAAGTGCCTTTGCTGTCATAAAGAGATTTATAAGGCTATGCTGAATTTATGTCTTGTTAATTTAAAGTAGTAAGAAAGTGAATAAGTAGAGTTACAAACAAACATGCAAGGAAACAAACCAGCCCCTCCAAGCAAGATTAATAAGATATTTTGGCTCAATAGAAGACTGTTACACATACATTTCTAGTTTCAAACCATGTTCTCCTATCAGTTATGATCCGGGGGGGGGGAAACGTTTTGGGATGATTACCTGGTATAAGATTATGAGGAAAACCTTAGAGAGAAAGAGAGATTATTTATTTATTTATTTATTTATTTATTTATTAAGATTTTATTTATTTCAGACAGAGAGAAAGAGAGAGTGAGCATGAGCAGGCGTTAGGGGCAGAGAGGCAGGCTCCTGGCTGAGGAGTGAGCCTGATGCAGGGCTCTATCCCAGGATGCTGGGATCATGACCTGAGCTGAAGGCAGAGGCTTAACTGACTGAGCCACCCAGGTGCCCCTATTTATTCATTTTTTTTAAAGATTTATTTATTTATTTTAGTTGGGGTGGGGGAGGGAGAGGGAGAGGCAATGAGAATCTTAAGCAGACTTTGCATTGAGTGTGGAGCCCGATGAGGGGCGCAGAGGGTTGGGGGAGGGCTCGATCTTAAGACCCTGAGAATATGACCTGAGTTGAAACCAAGAGTCATTTGCTCAACTGACTGTGCCATCCAGGAGCCCCAGAAAGACATCTTTTAAATAACACTTTTTATTGTATAAGAAATGTGAATACAAATATAATATTAGCCAATAATAAGCAGCATTTTTTCTGTAAATTTCTCTCATTTATTCTTGCTGTTTTATTATTGAAATTAATTTTTAAACTAATATATCTTCTCTCACCTTCCATGTTCTTTTGTGCATGGAATGAGAAAAAGAACAGAAATATTAAAAAAGTCTTTTTAAAAATTATTGGCAAATATCCTAATGATTATATGTTAGAACATGAATCAAGTCCACCTCATCTTCAAATTTAGTGGCTTGATGCAAATGAGAATGACTTGGCAGCATGGAAATCAAGAGACCAAATGCATTTGGTATTTCCTTAGGAAGACTTGCAACTAAGAATAAAGTGTATTATGATTTTGTTTGTGTAATTTTTATGGATTTGAAGTTACATATAATAGAAAACTATATAAATAATAAATTTTTGGCTACCATAGAGCTTAAGATTAATAAACAAAATTAATATCTAGAGTGAAAGATTGAGGGCAACAGCCACAGCAGGACATTGTCAGATTGAGATTCACTATGCCTGCTAAGTTCTACAGATGTTAACTTTCTGTTTCACACCTACTAGGTAGAAAAGGAACACCTCAAGTTTGTTTGATAAGGTATTTCCTAGGGCAAGTGTAGGTTATCATTGATAGAGGCCCTAGGGATTTCTTCTTATTTTGATTGATGGGATTAAAATTTACAGACTGTTCAATGTGAGTAGCACTCTGTGATTTTTGCTTAATATCGTCAATGGGGCCAGACTTGGATTTGTATTGTATGTCTTAGTTGAGACAGCAACTGCCACTTCACTGACCTCTTCCTCCCTTTTTCACAGTGTTCTCTCCACAGGCATTCCAATCCCTGTCCTCATTTCCCCAAATTCTTACCCTAAGCATCATTGCCATCTGTGTATCCTATAAGAGTTTTCAGACCTTCATTTACCTCCCCAGTATTATGTGAACCCCTGGGAACTGGCAGGCCTTTCTCCAAATCTACATTTTTGTCTTCCTTGTACACCAAACAAAGAATTCTGGACTTATAATGAGTTGATTTGACTCCAGCCTTGGCTCTGAATAATTCATGAAAACTTATGCAGATCACAATATGATGCCTATCATCTTGGGCACTTTGACTTCAGCTGTCTAATTTATTCACTTTATTTTGGCAGTAGCATAAGAACACATCTCTGACAAGAACATGGATTTCTATGCAGTTGCCCCTGCACCCTCCCACTTACTCTGAGATAGGTTCACACTTGGACTTGTGTCTTTGCATTGGTCTTTGTCAACAGGCTTTATATCCTGATTTTTTTATTTGCTTGTGTTCACCCATTTGATAACTTTTTGGGTTCCCTTTTGGATTTCCAAGTTTGGGATTCCCTCTTGGCTTTGATTCAGCTTGATTTTCTGGTTTTGGTGTTTCTGCTCTCTGTAATGATAAAGCCCCATCATAAGTACTAGCTCATGGGAGCCCCAATTGACCCCTCAGTTCTAATTGTTTTCGTTCTCCCTTGGGTTTTGACTTTTATTATATTTAAATTTGGATGTCAAAGTAGATAAATGTCTCTAATTCTGAACTTATATTCTGATTTTATTGTTCTTTTATACATAGTCAAAACTATTTCTACTGGGTTCTGGAATGGTACCCTGAGTGATCTTCTTGCTGTAACATAACTAGATCCTGGAAAGGCACACTCCATAAGGCAGTGTGATAGGAAAGACTTGCAAGAACATGACACAGTATAAAAATGGGGGGAAAAATCACAGGAATAGGTGCTACATGGAAGAGAAGACATGCTTATTAAATAAATATATGGAAAGATTTTCAATATAATTATTAATTAGGGAAATGCAAATTTAAGCCACAATGGAGACTATTCTATATCTCCTAGATTGTCATCAAGGAACCTGATAATACCAAATAGTGAAGAAGCTGTGGATTAAAGAAACCTTTAATAGATTCTGGTGAGAATGTATATTGATGCACACACTTTAGGGAAAATTTTGCCATTACCTTAATATTCCCATATCCCATATTCCACATTAACTAGTTATGTGTGTTAAATGTTTTCACATTTCCTCCAGGAGATATATAAAAAAATTTTCACAATAATGGTTTTTGTGAAAGCAAACATCTGGAAACAACTAAAGTAAACATGGACAAAAAGTGGACAAATAAATGGTAGTGTAGACAATGAGATGTGAGAAATAATAAGCTATGAGTAAGCGACAACTACTCAGAACAATACACACAAATGTTAAACTACCATTGAGTGAGCAAAGCAATTGCTCATAAAGATGAAAAACAAAATAATACTATATTATTTGGCATGCATTTAATATGATAAAGTTATAAGACTCATAATAATGATAAATGCAAAACTCGAGATACTCATCTTCTATGGTAGAGGTAAGGAGGGATGGGGGAGAATATGCAGGTAAAAAAATGATTCATTGGTAGTTTTCTTGATTGGGTTTGGCAGTGGGCTCCTGGGAGTTCACTATATTATTCTTGAGAATCTTGCATACGTATTACATAAATGTATCAAATACCATATTAAAAATATAATGGAATATATTTATATGCTTTTCAATAAAATTTCCCAGTCCATAAATAAGAAATTTCCTTTACTGATTTTCATCTGATGAGTATTATTTATTTTATCCAGTTTTATTGAGATATAATTGACACACAATTATATTGAGATATAATTGACATACAATATATAAATGTGTAAGTTTAAGATGTGTAGTGGAATGATATGACATACGTATATAGTGAAACCACAATAAGTTTAGTTAACATCCATCACTTCATATACTTAACAATTTTGTTTTTCCTTGTGATGAGAACTTTTAGGATCTACTCCCTTTGCAACTTTCAGATACACCATACAACATTGTTAACTATTATCATCATGTTGTATGTTTACTTTTATCTCTGTTTTAGGAAGTGAGCTTATCCTTCATGGGATGAAGCATTAGCTATAAAGTAGATGATGAACAAGTACTTACTAAATTTGACAGGCTAGATATTATCATCTTAGGGATTTTAATTCATAAGCAAACAGCTTTTAATTTTTTCTCCATTTTTATTTATCTAATAATATATATCTAATAATATATATATCTAATATATCATGCCTCACTAAGCTTTTGATAGAGGTAAATACAATATAGTTGGTATAATAAAAGACAGTCCCATTCAAAGGAATTGTTGTGAGCTCTCCTTTTAAACTTTAGACATATTTAACAAGACAGTGTTCATTTTATGTTTGCTTCAGAGTAAGTCCTTTGCTGTCAATATGACAAAATCAAGTAAAATGCTGGCTAGATGAGAGCACAATCATTTATCCTCTACTACATACCGAGAAATGTTAAAGAAAGATTCTAAATTCTGACAAGGCCTTTAAATACTTGAAACTGACCAATAAGCAGAATAAAAAAAAAAGTGAAGTATTTTTTTCAGTAGCACCAAAAGAACTCAAGTGACTGAGCAGTTAGTGAATGCTTGATAGGTCAGATGCTATTGTCATTTTCTAAGAGGCTCTTAGATTTTTAGAGAATAGTCTGTGTGAGCACTTGCCATTGAACAAATTGCAAGAGGATCCATATCAGGCCACAATGACTGCCTCTGGATGTACTTACTAATAAGCCTGTTATCAGCACATCACTGCTCAAGAATGCATGCTGTGCAATAAATTTGCTTCCACCTCTCTCATTTCAGACCTTTGTGAATGAACAACATAGAAAAGTGGGGAACAACTCATGTTTAGGGATTAAAAACATTCAAACCAAAAGAACAACAACAACAACAAAATACAGCTTATAAACCCAGCCTTAAATTAATCTTAACTCCATATCCAAAAGATTTCATCTCCCGTTCTGTGAGTTCTCTTAAAGTTACTGCTGTAAACATGTTATGATCTTTTGGCACTTCACTTTCTCATGACTTTTGTGATCAGTTGCTCCATCATTCCTTTTTTAGAAGGGACTTAGGAGTTGGGAAGTACGTCTATTTCTTATAATTGTTCCTTAAGCTCAGCACCATGCCCCACTAATTGGGCAGCTGTGGCACATAAATACAACCTTTTCCATGAACTTACACCTTTTCTTCAAAGCAACTTTTTCACAGGCCAAGGGTAAGTGACTGAAGGCACCTAGAGGATGATGTAGTCTTGCCCTGAATCTTTACCCTGGCACTAATGGACTATCGCTGTAACAGGAGTGTGATGTGTGACCTCTGCACATCAGAGGGGTTGACACACTCTTATTTTCCTATCCTTAAATAAATACAAATATTCTGTTAGAAAATACATAGATTTACCTTTTAACTCTTAATTTTCATGAAGTTAAAAATGACAAAAAAATAAAATCAAAAGAGGCCTTAGAGGGCTCAAAGTGAGTCATAGACATTCTGACTGTTCTGATACAAACATAGATAGGAAGAGAAGACCCTAAATGGTGGGTATCATGAACCCCTCACACTTTAAACCTGCAGTTTTCATATCAATCCAATCACCTAGCTGCTCTAGTCTATAATCCTCACACCCTTAGCTTCTACCAGAGTCAACTCTTGAACCACTAAGCCTGCTAAGGAAAGACTAATGTGCTGTATTATTTTACCTTATAATAGAAGTTGGTAAACTTTTTCTGGATGAGCCATAAGATTTCTGCAACTCTATCACTGTAGGAAAACAGACATAGATAATACATAAATGAATGTGTCTGTGTTCAAACAAAACTTTATTTGTGGGTACAAATATGAACTTCATATAATTTTCACCTGCCACAACATAATTATGTTCTTTTCATATTTTCTAAACCATTTTAAAAATGTAAGAACTCTTCTTAGCTTTCAGGTGGTAAAAAACAAAACAAAACAACAACAACAAAAAAACAGGCAGTGGGCTTCTGTTATAGCATTCTTGGTACATCCATTGCTAATGATAGTTGAGACATATGGTAATATGCTCAATTTAATTCAAGATACCATCGTTACCTTAATCTAAACTAAAGCAAAGTAAATTCACTCTTTTTTGTACTTATACTTGCATATCATGGACTTCCAACAATCATGGATGGACTTTTGAAAACTATTGTATTTGCTCCCTATCAAATAAAATATGCAGGAAACTTTTAAAAGCCCTCTTTAGAAAAAAAATAAATTAACCCAGCAACTTTCTTTCAGATTCAATGGTGTTATGTGTTGTTTTATAAATAGCCTTAAGTAATGTTCAGCCAGGAATGATGCACAGGTGTGATGACTAGCCATAGCTTCAGAGAATTTAAATAATTTTCTATCTACATTATGAATCTGGTTACTCCTTTTAGAAGCACATACTAAATAAATTTCAGAATTAATGTGCTAAATTTTCATTCAGAAATACTATTTCTTAGAGGTACCTCTGATTAAGTAATGGGCAAGGTGTTGCATAATTATGGTCCTGGTAGGATACCCCTTGTTAATAATCAGCTGTTTTCAAGGAAGTCACAGGATATTAGTAGTTATCTATCTAGCTCTGCCTTAACAATGTGCTTGTTAAAATCTTCTTGCCTGCATATACTTCCTTAATTTTTGACTGTTGTAAATTTCTGTATTTGGACCAATGATCAGAAAATTGCTTACTGCCAAACCACTGAATGACAAATCTGTGAATGGTCCTCAGATCCGTATTCTGATTTTCATGTAAATCGGTGGCCACTATTTAATAATACTTTCCAAAGATGCCAGGTTTAATTTTAAGAAATTCAGGTGTCTTCTTTAGTCTGCTCTGGGTGACCTTACCCCTTCCTTTGGCCTTTGCTTATTTACTTCTAATTGTCTCTTGACACACAATTTGACTACGATAAGTATTTATTCTTCTTCCTCTAACTCTTCTGCTATCAGATATAGTGATTTCTTTTTATCTACAGCTCATTTGCATTCTCACCTGAAAAGGTACAGCATCTCAGTAAGTCATGCTTCCCACTGAACCCAATTATTCCCACTGTGCAAAGCAAAGTGAGCCTCAACATCCCATGTGGAATAGGCAACATATGGTTGCTACCATCAACACAGCTGGAACATCTGTGTATAAATTCATGCTGTGTGTGCATCAATTTAGTTGCATACTCAGATGAGGTTGAGCGCATATACAATCGGGAGTAAGTCTTAGAGATAATACAGCAAAGAAATAGGAGAGTAGATTTGAAAGATGTATTTACCTAGTGACTGCACCAGCTCTGTTCTGCTTTCTTGGTAGAATGAAGGTAACTATAATTACTCATTTAAAATTTTCTCAACTACATAACTTAAAAGAAATCCCATAAATGAATTACAAAGAGTTGGGAAAAATGATATCAATCTTTGGTTCACCGTGTGTCTAATTATTAACAAAACAATTTGACAACACAACACTAACCATACTTACATGTGCCCATCACTGTCCTAAAGGTCTTACATGGATCATATTATCTAATGCTTTAAAAATACTGTATGTTAAGTCCTATTATTATACATATTTTATAAATTAATTTATTGAATTAAATTGCACAATTGTAAGAAACAAAACCAGGATATGAACTGATGTCATTTGGCTATTATATATATCTATATCTATATACTATATCTGTATATCTACATATATTTATATATAGATATATATATCAATATTATATATACTATAATATACATTTGTATATAAATATGTGTGTGAATATATATATGTAGCCCTATTTATTTATCTACTTACTTATTTTCATACTGTTCCTGAAAAATATCTCAAAAACAAAATGACTATAATTAGGATTTATAGATTTGTATAATTCCTTTTCCCTAGTGATACCAGCTCAACGTTGTAGAGGTGTATTTGGAAACAATGGCTAGATATTCTCTTTCTAAATTACCTGGGAAGAAAGCAAAAATAACTAGGGAGAAGACAGAATGGAGGTGAAAACCAGTAGGCATGGTTTAAATGGAGAGAATAATAACTATGTCTCTCCTTCTCCCACTCCAGTTAGTGACAACTAACCAGATGCTTATTCAATAGAATTTTCTCAGTCTTGGCATGGGAATAGCAATTTCCACTGAGGGAAGAATCTGTACTCATATGCTTGCTATATAAAGAAGACACAAATGATACAAGGAAAACATTGAAGAAAGAAATCCACAAAATACCCAAATCTCTAACAGTTTGCATGAAAAATCTAGCTGGCATTGGACATTTTCAAGGAACTGGTACGACTAATTTTGTTTCAGTATAATTCCACAAATATTATTGACCTCCTATTTTTTACAAGGCACTAGGTTCTCAGAATATTTTCATTAGAAATGCCAGTAAGTACAAATTAGATTTGGAGTTAAGCTTTATAGCCTTCCCCTTCTTTTTCCTGTGTTTTAATTATGAACCAGCAATTAATTAAAAAGAAAATCAAACAAACAAAAAAGCAGAGGAAATATAAAATAGGAATGCCAATTTAAGAGGAAAGTGGTCTTTACAGAATCAAAATGTAAATGGAAGGTTCTTAGCAATGATAGTTATATCATATTGAATTTATTAATACCTTTTGTGACCTAGATCTCTGGTAAATTCTGAAGAAATAAATTCCCAACAGACATAGGAAAAGCAGTTACAGTCCTAAAGAAATTAGTCTGTAAGTACATTCAAGACCTGTGTGGCACCAAAAACAAATAAACACAAAAACAAAACAAAACAAAAAATACACATTTAGAGTTTAATTCCAAAGCTATATGTTGGATAAATGTATAAAATTACCCAATCGTGTTTACAAATGCTAAAGGAATTGAAAACAGGGAAAAGTGGCTGTAGAGTAGCAGAAATGAGGGTGAGTCTTTACTGTGTGTTGGATAAATTATGGAATACAGCCTGAAATAAACATGGGAGAATTTCTGATAAGGGGACTAACAAAGAAATGAGAATTAGTACAATATTAAAGGGGCCTGACTCAAATAGAGGATTTGATATGCGAGAGTTAATAAAAATTAATGTGGCACTCTAGAGTGCCTTAAGTTCACATGGACAATCAATTGTTTTTTGTTTGTTTGCTTGTTTTTTTTTTTTAATATGAGGAATAATAGAGTACCAAAGTAAATTTCCTATAAAAGGAATTGGTATTATATGAAAAGCTTTTGGGAACATCAATCCATTAGACAAGTTCAAGATCAGCAATAAGATATAAGAAACAAAATTATTGGAAGTTAAAAAACAAGGTAGAAGGCATTTGAAGAATTTTCAGTGTGATGTGGGAAGAATGGCTGAGAAAATGAAGAGGATTGGTAAACTTTTATGAAGGATGGAAAAAAAGAAAATCAACCCCAAGATTTAGTAATTTGAGGACCTAGATAATTATACATAATGCTAATGATAAAAATGAAGCTATAGGCTAAGAAGAGCATTCCATCATGAGGGAAAATAAATTTTCTTTTAGACATTTTGGTTTGTAATGATGACAAATAAATAACAGCTATCACCTATAGAGGAGTGAATCTAAGTCTTAGAGATCCAAATTGACAGAGAGGAGTTTGAAGGGAAGTGATAAGCTTTCAGAGGCAGTGAGTATAGGAAAAGAGCAGAAATTCAAGATGTGAGCTAGTGAAGGACAGAGAAACTGAGAGGAGGAGCAATCCTAAAGTATGCTCTAGTTAGTGGCAAGGAAGGAACATGTTTCACAGTGAAGGGGCGATTGACTATCATTAACTGAATAGAGTTAGAAGAGGGAGGGAATTGAATCAATATCTCAGTGTACTTATGGAAAAAGAAGAGTTTTTGAAGATTATATCATGAGTGCTTAGTTTATATTCACGTGTTTGTGTATGTATTAAATTAATGTAGATTAAGAAAATATCTTACTTATTTTTCTTCCACAATGGACTAAATGTTTTCAAATACATTTTTATATTCATCTCCAAAGTCATGTGTATTGGCAAGACACTAGGCCATATTCTCAAGGCCAGTTCTCTGGAAATTATTCAATAGGCAAAGTTTTTGTTGGATTTGTTTTGTTTACACCTTTCTTTCTCTGATGTTCGGGTTTAGTTTCCCCTACAGCATGACCTCTTTCTCCAAATGCCATTCCCCTGCAGGACCAGAAAAGACCCCACACCTCAGATTTTTTTTTTTTTTCTTTATAGCAAATTCTATTATTCTTAACTCATAGTTTTATTATAACTTGAGGTTTCTGTCATTATTTTAGGTCAGCACACCATTATCTGTGCTGGTTAATGAGAGTTCTAGCAAAGGAAAATAACTCTGTTCTTATTTTGTGTTCTGTGTCCGGAAATAGTTTACTGGTCATAGTGAGAGATAACTCACTGTTAATCTGATTTAAATTTAAATAAAGGACTTAAAAAGGAAAACTTCTCTGTTGCGTTGCCCTTAGCTAATATTGTTATGCTAATCATAAATATGCATTATATAGTCAGAAGCTTAAATGATCAACAGTAGCTGCACATTTTTCTGCTGATTTTTTTTTTTTGCTACTTTTTAAATTTAGGCAAGTTAAGTTTCCTATCTATATTTTTAACTTCAGCTAATGTACCCAATAACAATGTAAAGAAACAGAGATGTTTTAAATGATGCCGAAAAGCAGTTGAACACAGCTTTCAGAGTTCTATATATGGCATCAAATAATAAGTGGATTTGAAAGTTAAATTTATGGAACGAATACATTCATTTGTACATGATTTATTATATATATTAACACCTTTAATATATCTTGTTTTGAGATATATTCTGTTTTATCTATACTAAAGACAATTCTTGAAAAGGGATGACTTTTTTAACCGAACACTTATTTATTGTGATTGAAATTAATCTCATAAGAAAGCAATTTAAGAAAACACCAAGCTACTAACTGTATAGCAAATGTTTACATTTTGTCTTTGTTTTTCCAAATGGTGCTATCATTTATATATTACTTATATTACATTATCAACATAATACAAAAATCATGAAATGTATTATTTTAGAATTAAGGCATATGTTATAATAATTTAGTTTAGAGGTAAATACTTCATTTTATGTGTACATCACTATAGGGAACTTATATGAATTTTACATAAATTCTTCTATTAGAGTTTTTGCTTAATGTTAATATAATATATTCCTTTTCTTTTAAATCATGTTAATTTACTGACATTTGACATGTTATCTTTGGTAACAGCTAGAACATGTAATACTTTTGATTTCTGATAATACAATTTTGGTAAAAAAGTATTAGTGAAATCTAGCAAGGCCCTTTTACATCAATCAAAAAAAAGCTATCAATGACAATTATGCAAATTTTTTTTTTCAGCAAGTTTATATACAGATGTGCAAGTATTTATGCACTTCCATAGCCCTTCACAATGATTTCCACAAGCCAACACAGTCTGGTGTATGCGAGATCATTCTAACATGTAGATTTTAAAGTAAGAGATATATATAACTATATAACACAAAGGAATTTCAGTGACATGAGAAAATATTCTGTTAAAAAAATATTTTCATAAATGGTTATGAGTAAATAAAGAAATTGACCCTAATTGTATACTTTATACTTGGTCTCATTTTGAACCTTATTTTTATTTATTTTTTAGGGGGTACATTGTTTTCCCCATTCTTCCTCTAAATATTTTTCTTCCCTATTATTACATTGGTTAAGCCCTCACAACGTTGAATAGAAGTGATGATAGTGGGCATTCTTACCTCATTTCTGAGTTTAAAAGGAATATTTTCTTTTAATTTATTCTATTTTTATTGATATAGCTGCCTTTTGGGGTGATCAATATCAGTGACAGAGATGATATGGATTTCTGATTTTATAGAATTTTGTCCTGAGCTGGTAGCCCTGGCATCAAGGCCCTTGACCTTGACTGTCTGCATTAATTCTGCTGATGCTAGCTGAATAAAGGGTTTCAAAATCTCAACCAGCCCCCAAGAGTTTACCAATGCAGACACACTGCTGGGCCACCCCATACCTGCTTGATAATTTGGGAAATGAATGATCTCATTTCATATAAATAAATATTTAAGTATATATATCATGGTGTGTATATATATGTATATGTATGTATGCATGTAAAAACATACTAATGTAAATGCTGATTATATAAAAACAAAATGTTGCCCTATGAAATTAATTATAAAATCTGAAGATAACTGCTTTCATTAAAAATTCGTAGTTTAGGGGCGCCTGGGTGGCTCAGTCGTTAAGCGTCTGCCTTCGGCTCAGGTCATGATCTCAGGGTCCTGGGATCGAGCCCCGCATCGGGCTCCCTGCTCTGCCGGAAGCCTGCTTCTCCCTCTCCCACTCCCCCTACTTGTGTTCCCTCTCTCACTGTGTCTCTCTCTGCCAAATAAATAAATAAAATCTTTAAAAAAAAAAAAAAATTCGTAGTTTAAAAAACAAGTCTAAGGCAAATTAACATAACTGCTATATTCTTTCCAGAAATTTTGAGATGAGAAGTAGCTGTGATTAAATAATCAAAAAAGATAAAATACATATATTGATTCTTCAATACAGTTATAATGATGAATGGTCACTCCATATCTATGTGTATTTCAGATCCAGGAAAAAAAAAATAATACATGATTTAAAACAATTTGGTTTAATATATTAAGAGAGACTAACCACAGCAATTCTATGCCTGCTGCTACTGGTGGAGAATGACAAAGCAATGGCTTAGCCACAGGTGTTGTAAATAGCATGTTTCACACAGCCAAGATCAAAATGCCTTTGGAGCTAGAGATAGCAGGAATCATTGAAAATAGGACTCCTACAAATAGTCACATGTGCATGTGTGTAAAAATATACCTGTAATTGACATTTAGCAGATAACTATTTCATATTTTTATGAGTTACTTGTCTTTGTTTAAAAAAATACTTGAAAGATTCAGTAAGGTCTGTAAAAAAAAAAACTTTATACCAAATTATGATCTATAACTATATTAATATAGTTCATATCCAAGAAACATCAGTCAGAAATGGGTATTGGTTTGATATAAATCAATCAAAGTAAAGCTTCAAAACAAAAATAAATAAGGTCCTAATGCTCTTTCTTTTGATAAAGGTGACTTTCAGCAGCAAAAATTCTGTTTTCTGTAGAATGTGACCGTTTTACCTGCTGAATCAAGTAGAATGTGGAGATATGCAGGAAATACTATTGATTTTAAGCATTATTTGAACCTATAAACAGATTTAAAATGACCTTCTACTCTGATAACAATATCTATAATTTGAAAAGAGTTTGTAGAGGAAGAAATGTTGCAAGGTCCGGACTAAGATAAATGGCAATTTATGGAGGTCAGTTGGCCAATTTCAGATCAAAATAGTTGATATTGCTGCAAAGCAGTAAATATAGGAACACAATTTCTGGAAAAATCACAATTTGAGGATACTTTAATTTTTAAAGAATTGTTTTACTGGCTACTTGGGAATTGCTTTATCTATTAAGTTAATGTCATAACTTTGCCATTTGCTACTTTTCGGGTATGTTTATAGTAATAGAATGTATTGACTCCTTAAAACATATAGCTATGGAAAGCTATCTGAGCTCAGGTTTGCCAAAAGGGCATTATATAATAAACCTTAAGTCTTAGGTCAGCCCATGGTTAAAAATGTAGAGATAATAATAATGAGTATGTTTGGGCGCCTGGGTGGCTCAGTTGGTTAAGCGACTGCCTTCGGCTCAGGTCATGATCCTGGAGTCCCGGGATCGAGTCCCGCATCGGGCTCCCTGCTCGGCAGGGAGTCTGCTTCTCCCTCTCCCGCTCCCCCCTCTCGTGCACTCTCTTTCTCTCTCTCATTCTCTCTCTCAAATAAATAAAATCTTAAAAAAAAAAAAAA